>NC_072472.1:3470887-3533387 GCF_027596085.1 Anoplopoma fimbria | reverse complement strand
AAGGAAAGGGGGAGGGAGGGGTGAAGGAGGTGAAGGAGAGGTGAGGGAGGAAGGAGTAAAGGCTTTGTTTTTCTTCAGGATGAAGTTTCCTTGGTGCACAACAGCCTAAAGCCATTTATTTACAATATTAAGATTCTGACTGGTGTCTAGTAAACAACATGAACTCAACCTCAACTTTCCTTCGGCTGAAAAAAGACAGCAAACTCCTGCAATGTGAAGGCAATGCTGAAGTGCCTTTACCTGCATTCTCTCTACTGTCCATCAGGGGGCGACTCCTCTGGTTGTATAGAAGTCTATGAGAAAATGACTCTACTTCTCTCTTGATTTATTCCCTCAGTAAACATTGTAAACATGAGTTTATGGTCTCAATCTCTAGTTTCAAGTCTTCTTCAATACAGCATGATGTTCATTTAGTAAATGATGCTCCATTTAGAGTCAAACAGACCATAAAGCAGTCGAAGTGTTTTCATCTTAGAACTTTATCCTTTTCACAGTGTGTTATCGGTTCATGTAAGTTAATTGTAACGTTTTTGGTCACCTAAAAATGTAATATTCAGTGTTTGGTAGTACTTAGCTCCACTCTCTCGTCTCAATTCTGGTTGCAAAAAACCAAGATGGCGACGGCCAAAAACTTCAGACAAGCCAATGGGTGAAGTCACGGTGACTACGTCTACTTCATATATGCAGTCTATGACTCAGACCAGATGTTCATGAACTAAGGAAACATTTTGGGCATTAGGGAGAAATATAACATCTGGGTCATGAACTGTCTTTGTGACAAACAAGCAATAAACCTAGACCACAGTTTGAAAGTGTGAAATGAATGTGGAGTAGAATGTATAAACACTATTAACCGTGTTGTGCTTTCTTTATTTAATACCGTCCAATATTATCAGGCACAAGCCGAAGAACGGGGAAGATGAAGGTGAGGCAGAGGGAGATAGCAGGGAGGGAAGATGACGGGAGGATATGTGACAGAGATAAGAGGGAGGAGGAGGAGGGAGAGAGGAAGCAGAGAGCGACAGAGAGCGGAGTTCAACAAGGTTGTCATCTTAGTGCTGCTGATGTAATCCCTAAAATTAGCAGCAACAACAGCCACAGATAGCGCCCCACTGGTACACCGCCATGCCCAGAGTATTGCTCTCTGCACACACACTCCACACAAGGACGTCTGCTGGTTTCAAAAGTCAGGAAGTGTTTGAATATTTGCTATGTGCCTGGATGATGAATGCAGCAGGAGTCCAGCAGCACAGCTGGAGCACCACTGGTGGTTTGAAGGCATCTGTCCAAGACGGCGCTGAGTATTTTCAGCCCGATTCATCATTTGAGGAAGTAAACAAACCGTTGATTGGCACATTATTGGTGTAGTAAAGAGGTTGCCAGCTGTTTGGATGAAAAATATTCATCTCCGTCAGAAGAATCATGCGATAAGTCGCGTGTGCCCCTGGGCGAGTGACTGTGCACCTCTGTGTCTGTCCACGGCTAATCTCGCATTCTGCTGCAGCAAACTGTATAATATTTTGGTCGGCCTGTTATGGCTGCATGCTCATAGTTTTGTGGTTGCGGTGACTCACACCTTTCTCAAAACATCTTTTCATTGCCTGATAATACTGTCTGCTGACTCCTCACACACTTCTCTTAACCAGCACCATGCCGGTAGGGGCTGTTAGCGAAAACACAGCTGAGTCCATCGCCGACCCCCCGACGATTGACTGAATACATCGCGGCTTGTTTTTGAGGTTGAATTAAGTGTGTTTTAGGACGCTTTACAGACCATTAGTTTGAGATTTGAACTCTACTGAGGGCACCTTTCTGGTTGGTTTTGTTTCAGTTATCTGATATATATAGCTTTTGCCATATTTTTGTAGATGCAGTGCTGTAGAAAAACATCATGGCATCCTTGATGTCATCCATTGGAGTTAATTTGATAATCTGGAACATATTTTTGTAGTGATAACCAATAACAGCATTAATAACAACTTTATGATGATCAGAAATATATGTATATAAAGGCGACAGAGTTAACTCTCAAAAGGTTGCCACTACGAAGTGCTTATCATTTTGTGTTTACTCCAGTCCACCTCAGTGAGTCAAGTTAAACTAATGCTACGTGTCCTTGAACATATGATTAACCCTAGTTGGATCCATCCCTCCACTACCTCATCCAACGACCAACCCCCTCGCTCTCCTGTCTTAACCCCTCTCGACCCCGCCTTTCTCTCACCCCACCCTTCCTGCCTCCTATTAAATCCCCCGTCTGACCTCCCCACAACCTTCACCTTCTTGCCCCATCCCTCCATCCCCATGCCTCACCCTTTCTGCTGCACGCCCAATCATCTTTTCCACTATCTGTCGACCCCCATTATCTTCCAGTCTTCATTTCACCTTCCTTTCTCCTCCCTCAACCCTTCTTCTCCATTGGTCCTTCAGAGCCCCCGACTCCTTCAGTACCATATTTTGTTCATTATTTGTTCAACTTTGCTTCCCATTCTCTCATCCCGCCATCTCCTAGTCAACCTCTTCTTCTCCCCCTTTAATCTGGCCTACTTCCGGTCGCCCTCCTTCCTCTCCTCTTTTTTTAAAAGCTTCTTCTCATGGCATCTCTGCTTCACTTGAGAGTGAAAAGTTAAACAGGAAATGTGGAGAGGAAATCTAGATCAAAATAAAGTGGCATTGCCAAGTCATGGTTTTCTTTCTTTAGCTGCTGAGTCACATGAATGCCAATGGGTTCTTCCTTGTTTGACCATCAAGATTGGTTTCAAGAGTTTGAATATTTATCTATTTGATGAAAAAAGCAGTCACATTTTGCTTTTCTTGAACTTTTTTGCCAGTAATTGCCAGCATTTGTAAATGTCAGCATTTGCAGCAACTGAGGTGTTTTGTTTTTTTTGCCATCAGGTTGATGAAAACACTAATCATTTGTTAGGAATACTGTTAAAGAACTGGATTACCATCTATACTGTAGATAGGCTAACAACAGTGATGCCTGATGAGCTTAATAATGAGTAAAACAAACCATCCTAAAAACGGTTCGTAACAAATGACCATAAATGGTGAAATAAGTTGGAGGGAAAAAAATGTATCTGAACCCTAATACAGCTGCTTATCAATACTAAAATATGGATTTCATAACTCACTATCAAGGCCTTGATACCTACCATCATCCTGCTGTACTTCCTCATCTCTAAAACATTCTTTTGTCTTTATCATTCATGCAAATTTCTGTCAGCGAGTATGACAACTGAAGAACTTGTTGCAAGTCCTTGATTACAACAAGTCAATTAGTTGATACTTGATGCAACTTTCACACTATTTACTTGACATATTTGCATGAATGAAACTAGTAACAATCATTATCATGTTCAAATATCCAATAAAACAATAAATCTAATAACTATAGCTATATAACAATGTACCCCTTCTTACAGTTGCACTACTTTCTGAGTGAAAACTGAGTTGTTCTTAAGGCCTTTCTTATACCTTTCCTCCCCCCCTTCTTTACTGGATCCGTATCTCTCCCTGGGGGCCCCGCTTGGTCTAGCAGTGGCAGCGCTGGCTGGAGGCCCTTGGGGTTTAGCTGGCCCCACCTGCATTCTGATAGAATGAGACCAGATGAGCTCAGGAACGGACGAGCTGCATTAAAGCAGCAAGGGGCTTTAAAACAGGGGCAGCCCAGAATGTTTAGGCTCTGCAGAGGTCCGAGGAAAGGCACTATATATATATATATATATATATATATATATATATATATATAAATAAAAAGTACTAAAAAGCCAGACACACCCAAACACTGCACAGCAGAACGAGCAGATTCTCAAAAACATGCAGCCACTAATGAAAATGAAGCGGGGATATATTATCGAATTGTTAACAACGTCTTCGCTACACGATGCCAAACAAAACTCTATAAAACTGACCGACACCAGTGAGCTCATTCCAACACAATCAGCACAGGAAATTGACTTTTTCAACAGACCACCGCAGTTGCTAGAGCGCCACAGATTTCCCAACACATGTTCCATGTATAACCAGCATTTTTAAATGTCAAAGAGACTTTAAACAACCAATTCTACCAACCAAGACTCAAACGTCCCGGGACAGGTCAAATTTACCGGAATTATCTGAAACAAAGCAAAGATCTTCCCATCACACCATCCTCCATGACCTTCAAACCTGAGAGGAGGTTGAAAGATGATCATGTTCCCATTACTCTCCACACCAGGTTGACACTCTTATGACAAAGCATTTGCGTGAGTCACACCTTTCGACTCGCCCACTAAATGATGAACTCATCCTTGGTTTTAACCTGATTGTAAACAGTGACGTTAGAGTAACTTGAGTAAAGTCACAGCATGACGAGCATGAGCTCAGCAGATTGAGCTAATATGATACCTCCAAAGAGAGAGTCATCAAGGTGAAAGTGTTGCTAATGGCTCTCTAAAAATAAACTGATAATATGTGTCATATATAAGGGGGTGACAATGAATGTGCAAAGAGTTGTTTTAAAGCACTATGTTGAAAGACATATAGATATTTTAACATGCAAATGCAAAATAATTGTTTTAAATCTGGGGATTCTGGTTTAAATATATAATTATTTACTGCCCACAGCGCCAACTAGTGGTTAGAGAAGTCAACTATTAAACCTGGCAGTACACAGCGACATTTTCAGAGGTTCTTATTAGTGAGCAGTGGGAACAGAGAATTTCATCTTTTAAAGGATATTCAAACATATTCCAACCATGATTAATAACTTGTGCCCATGCTCTGGTCGGGTTGTTTTTAAATGTGCTTTATGAATGAATTTGATGGCTATATTATAAATAGATTCAGTTGACCAATGTTTGAGCCCAGCTGTCTGTGGGCCATTCGCTCACTGCTGTTTAGTTAACAAGCTAGATGTGATTTGTTGCTTCGTGTGTGGAGAGATTTCCAGCAACACCTACAGTAAGGTGGGCAGGCCGGACACGTCTACAGTCAAGAGAGAAAGTCAAATCGTTCATTCACAAACCTCCCCACCACCCCAACGCCATTTCATTATATGTTCACCGCTGGCTGACGCTTTACATTATTAATGCAGGATTTTCACACTTAACTCACGTGTGTTTTCAGGTTGGCCAGAGAGAAGGGGAAACAAATGATGAAGTGTTTAGAAGGTGGGGGAAAAAACAACGAAAAACGAAGCAGACTTCAGACAGTTTGACTTGTGAAACAGGAAGTTTGCCAACCACAGACGTTGCAAAAGCCGAGGTGTTTCCGGCGTGCACCGACACACGATTGCTTCAAAAAACGGCAAAGGATGCTGCTTCATGCTCTGCACGTTATCAACAACGAGCTGGAGACAGATCTCGCTGCTTGTACCTCAAAAGGGGCCTCACACTGCTGCAGAATGAAACCCTGAGAAATATTCAGAATACGACGTACGAAAACTCTGAATTTCAGCACTTCTTTGGCGTTTTTATTGGAGTGTTGTGCATGCTTAGCCGTCCTGTGCAGATGGCTGAACCTGCCTCGTGTTAAATTAATGATCCAGGGTCAGTATGGAGCAGCCTGGCTGTAAAAAAAAAAAGACCCTTCGAGCAGGTTTTCCCCTGCAGGGCGAATGAGGTGATGGGTTCATCTATCTATCTATATATCTATCCGGGCTTCTCCACCGAGGGAAAGACAGAAACCCAGAGAGGCATCCGATGACTTAATGAAGTGACTTTCTCTGGGTGCATGTGTCTGTTTCTGTGCAATGCATGTGTGTGTGTGTGTGTGTGTGTGTGTGTGTGTGTGTGTGTGTGTGTGTGTGTGACTGTGTGTGAAGTCATTACTGAATCCCACTGGTCCGTCATGGTAGTGAGAGGATGGAAGGGATTTTGTGTCTCTCGCCCTGCTGGAGGAGGAATCAGGTTTCTGGATCAATAGGAATCAATCACCACTATAGTCATCTCAGAGAATAGAATAAAAACGGGGAATAAAATAATAAAATATGGCTTGATTTAATCAGTGGTTTGTCCTTATCTGGCTCTCAAAATCAAGAACAACACATCCAGTATTCCTGCTCATTTGTGTGATTTGTAGGTAGCAGCTGTATTATCTTCTGTTCTCGGCTCAAGCTACATTTCCGTCCGATTCCTGCACCATGTTTTAGGACGCTTCATTCACAGCTTCAGGAACTTTCATTCACTCCAGAGCATCCATTAAGAGAAGAGAGAGAGAGAGAGAGAGACCAGACGCTGGTACACACCAGTGATAATGGATTACTGATGTTATTATGGTTCAATAAGGCCTCTAAACAACATCCTCTGATCCACTGCCAGAAAACCTGTTCTCTTTGTGTGTGTGTGTGTGTGTGTGTGTGTGTGTGTGTGTGTGTGTGTGTGTGTGTGTGTGTGTGTGTGTGTGTGTGTGTGTGTGTGTGTGTGTGTGTGTGTGTGTGTGTGTGTGTACAATATATATTTGGAGCCATTACCATTAGATCATCACAAATGGGCGACCCCATAAGATGCATTGAAACAAGTAGAAAAAAAATAGTAAAAGAAAGATCCTACTCAGTGTCACTGGCTTTGACCAATTATCTGCCCTGTTAGTTCATTAACTACAGACATAAGGACTGATTTAACTGGTTATATGGTCAATCAATCAATCAACCAGTCAATCAATCAATCAATCAACCAATACATCTAAACTTCTTAAAGCATTAAAGCAAACTAATGTTCCTTCATCCAAACAGCAGCAGAACCCACATTTAAATAGAAAAAGTCTTAAAAATCTGAATTCCAGATCAATCGTAAAGTTAAACCTTTGCAATAGAAAGGTGAAAAATAAACTCTGACACTTAACAAGTATGTGTTACAAATATGAATATATATTTTTGGTCTATTCATAACATTTTGGAAAAAAAACTATTCTCAATTCAGTTCTACTATGTCCATTAGTTGCTGTTCTTGTTCTAATTTTTGGACTTTGAATTTTAACTTTACTTAATATATTCGATTTGTTCCTGTTTTTTTGCACAATACAAAAATACATTTTTATTTTTATTTGACTTTGTGATGGCTCTTTCTGCAACAAATGTGGGGAAAACAACTGTTGGCTCACTTAATTGCCAACAGTGCACTAGGTAGTCAGAGAGATAGCATATCTGGTGTCTCACAAGTCATTAAATAAAAAACAAATCACATGTTCATCATTTTCTATTTCAGGGAGAGATCCAAATGGGAGGGGAAACCTAAAGAAAAGGCTTCGTCATGAATCATCTGAAACCTGTTCTCTGTCCCGTCAGGTTTAAATGTCATGAGTAAACGCCTCCTCCTCCATGTGTTGACCCGTCCGTTGTTGTTCTCAGCATGAGTCTGTTTATTCCACACTGAGCCCCCTTCCTCTCTGCCACCCACAGTGTCAGCAGACAGCAGAGCCTGCATGTGTGTGGCAGCCTCAAAATGACCCGCTTTTACCAACATGGACCTGTTTCTAAACAGCAGGTGCCTGGACCAGAAGTGAGTCACATACACACACACACACACACGAACACGCATAGGCCAGATATACCAACAGAAAAACTCTGATAGATGTGAAAACAATTCAAGACAAAAGGACAGATTCTTTATGTAGAGAAAAAAATAATTTAGTAATCTGGCTAATATATATAATAATAAGATTCCTGAAGACATCAGCAGAAACATGAAAAGAGAAGTGAAAGAAACAGTCATTATGGGACGGTATGCAAAGTGTCTGTCTGCGTGTGATGAGAGTAAAATGGGTATAGGCTAGCATATTCATCTTCTACTCTAAATTCTAATTTAACAAAAGAAAAGTGCACATGTCAAGGGCACCATTCAGTCACTTAACAAGGGCCAGCTGAGTGCATACCCTACCAAAAAATGGTGAGGACAAAAGTTTGTCGTGTGTTTGGTTAATTAAACACTAACAGAAAAAACAGTACACAAGCTGCTGAGTACCTCTCGGACGCTGCTCTGCGACTCAATGTTAATGTTTTGGACCGTGTGTTTGGCTATCCACTAACGGAACAAACAGTACGCACTGCTGAGTACCTCACAGCAACTTAGACAACTTAGTGAGTTTAATTTTGTTTATGGCAGGATCGTATGGCTATGTCTTATAGGACAGAATTGAGCCGATTACCAGCATACATCATTGTTGTTTTGAGTTAGAAAGGTGTGGTTTACAACACTTTACAGCCCCTAAGCTGCTTGTTTCATACAATGTGTTTGGAAAACAGCCAATGGAACAACCAGTACACATAAGATTGTATGAAATGTCTAATACGTCAACTTCGAGATGTCTTTCGTGGCTGCATACATCGCTGCTTGTTTTTGAGTTTGAATGTGAGTGTGGTTTATGAAACCTAACAGCCCATTGGTGTCTAGACGATTGCGGTTAATATTCATACAATACAGCTGTGGTTGTTGCAGACACACTTCTGAGATCTTCCACTGCTGAGTGCACATTTCTAGTTAGAGATGTTTTCTTTGTGCCAAATGTGTCTGTAGTTCATCCGGCCCTCTGATCCTAATCAAATTCAAGCACTAATATAATTATGTTCCACTTGTTTTTTGTCCTGCTTCATCGTGCTACGCTAGCACATCAGAGTGGTTAGCCTTTACATAATAAACGCAGTCACAAAAAAATAATGTGGTGGGATTCGGCGATGCTGAAGGCAAGAAATGTAAATTTTTAAAAAGTGGAACAATCACCGAGAGACTACCGAACCACGTTAAGCTCTCCATTAAGCCCTTTTGTAACACCCAAGGCAGCTTTGTGTGAGCTGGGAAGTGTGTGTGTGTGTGTGTGTGTGTGTGTGTGTGTGTGTGTGTGTGTGTGTGTGTGTGTGTGTGTGTGTGTGTGTGTGTGTGCCTTTGTGACTGTGTGTGGCAATGTGTGGTTTCCAATGATTAGTTAAAACTGTAACTGACACAAGGTTGGCCCCAGTGATCCTATCAGCAGGAGGGAAACACACAAACACACACACACACACACACACACACACACACACACACACACACACACACACACACACACACACACACACACACACACACACACACACACACACACACACACACAGTTTCAATACTATTCTTACAAAGACTTTGTTCAAGTGGCCTCCAAGAAAGATCTAGTTGGTTTTCCCCAACAAATTTCCCTTCTTATTGAATCAAAAATGTTTTTGATGTTTTATGTTCTCTGTGAGCCCTCAAATAAATTGACAATTGTTTATTACCACTGGGCAACAAATGTTAACTGTCAGAAAGCTTTTTTCCCAACAATACTATTTAATCTTCTTCATCATACTTTCAAGCTAAAAGAAAACTTTGATATTTGCATTTGTAGATCATTACCATACTGGTACAGTAGTATGTATTATAGCAAAAGTAGTAAGATAAGTAGGACAAGTAGAAGCTGAGGACTTTCCAACGTGTGTCAGACTAAAAGCACAATTTACCTCAGCGAGTACCAGAAAAGTAGACTTTAGGAGATCTTTAAATTCTACCAAGAGTTCATTTAAAGAACCTCTGAAAACTTAACTAGCTGTGCAAGTTCAGAGACAGAAATCACTTTGGTTTCATACAGTTTCATACTATTTTTATCAATCAAAAAGTGCACAAGCAATGCAAGAATTGGGGTGGCTGTGGCGTAGTGGAGAGCAAGGTAGTTCTCCAATCAGAGGGTCGGTAGTCGATGTGTCCTTGGGCAAGACACTCAACCCCAAGTTGCTCCTGAAGGCTTGCCATCGGTGTGGACTGGATGTTGCATGAATGTTAGTTAGAGTCTGATGGTGGCACCTTGCATGGTAGCCTGTCATCAGTGTGTGAATGGGTGAATGATATGTAATATACTACTGACTGTAAGTCGCTTTGGATAAAAGCGTCTGCTAAATGACTGTAATGTAATGTAATGTAAAGAAAAGCCTGTCATTGTTGCAGTGATGAAGTCACTCTTACCGTGTTGTAGCCGGTGGGTTCTTGGCCGTCGGTGATGAGTTCCCGCTCTCCCCTGGGGTTGACTCTCCTGAAGCGCCGTCTGGACCTCCGTTGGGAGCCGTCCCTCTGCAGAAAACCGTCGTCCCCCTCGCTGCCGTTATCCACCTGCAACACACAGTCGACACCCTCCTCAGAATGCAAGTTTCTACGGGATTCACACCCACAGCCCTCAGGCGTGCGGGTACAGCCGGAGGACTGATCCCCACAGTTTGAGACTGGAGAGCATGGCTCAGAGCTGCTCCGTTTTAGGAGGTCTGACTTTTGGTTCTTTGCAACCGAGTTCAGATTAGTAAATTCCAAGTTCTGGTCTCCAATTTCTGATTCATGGTTCTCGTAATCCAACTTTTGGGTCTGGAGTTCCGTTAAGTTCTGAGGGTCTGAGTCTCGATCCTTGAGCGTGTTTCCTTCTTTTCTCTGCGGCTCTGCTTCAGGACCCGGAGCTTCTGAGGTCTGGCTCTGCTCTTCTTCTGGCTCCTGGTTGAACATCCAGTTCTTCCAGAGCGCAGAGAGCCGGTGCCAGCGGAGCACACTCATCCGGACGCAAGGACGGTATCAGAACAACATAAAAAAAGCAGGAAATACCACGGGAGGACGAGAAACAAACAAAAAAATAGCAGGGAAAACACTTCTGGACAAAAGATGAGTAGAAGTGTCCAAATTTTGATTCAAAATCCTGAGGGATCCAGAAAGATTACATCCTTTAAGGCGAGCATCCAAAACAAAAGAAAGAAGTAAATTAAAAGAACAAACAAATCAACAGTGAGGCCGAAAAACAAACGCTGGCGAGAGTCTTCCTCTTCTGAGAGTTGGAGACAGAGTTCAGCTGCTCAACACGTTGCATACTGACACAGCTACTCACATGGTCGCTGAGACACGCGCACTGAGTTTACACTGAGCCTTCAGTTTCCTCCAGGAAACCGTAGATACACAAATATCCTCGAGCGGCAAAAAAAGAAGAAGAAGAAGAAGAAAAAAAAAAAAAGAAAAAAAAACAGCACCGCACACAGATTCCGGCCATTCACTTCATTCCCTGAGGGCTTTTTGTCCCGGTCTGTTGTTGCAGGAGGAGGAATTTGTTTTCTTTCTCCACTGCATGACGTTTAGAGAGTCAACAGCCTTGTTATGTCAGGAATTAAGATTTAAAAAAAATGATATATAAGTTGAGACTTTGAGAGGTCACGCTTTCCTTTGTTTCTGAAGTTTTATCTTTTTTTTTTGTACTTTTCTTTGATTTGTCTTTTATTTTATTTTATTTGTGATTGATAGTTTGAATATTAGTATTTCTTTGCTTTATAGAGCAGAAATACAACGACATATTTTAACTACATACTTTAACTCAAACCAGTTCTACATTTTCAACAGGCATGTCTTTTTAAGAAACATGTCTGTTTAGCATTGCATTATCAGAACCAGGACTTAGCAGAACCAGGGATTTCATCTTTTTTGCTACACACATTCGTTGAAACCTGAAGCCTACATTACCCATAATGCAGCTCCACCATCGACAGTTCAGTTGGAGGTCTGGTGTGTGTTATGCTAGTAGCAGCTAGCCTCAAGCAAGAGGTGAAGAGTGGGCTTCTGAGGTCACATAAGCTCACTTCTTTCTAACATTTATCTGAAGCCATTACACTGCGGTCCAACATGTAAATCATGCACTACATTACCCACGTGTCAGCCTGGTTTCAACTCTTCTCACATGCCTAAGGGTTTTGTGGTCAATTGTTAATGCTTCACAGTTCATCCTCGCCTGTCAGGAATATTGATTGGATAATTTGGCACCATTTAGCAAGTTTGCTCCGTCTACACTTCCTCTTCCTCTTCATCTTCATCTTCTACTTGAACCCCTTGGAACAAACAGCTTGGTGTTGTGCTTCATATGAAAGAGTACGATTTCACCAAAGTGTATAAACGCAACAGACACTGGTTTTATAAGAGGCTATTGTTCTTCCCCCCCCCAACACACATTCCACTCCAAAACCACCAGTCAGTCATGTGTGGCCTCAAAAACAGACTCATGATCGCCCACGAAAAGTTGACAACTGAGTGCGCCTGAGTTGAGATCAGAGTAAAAGAGAGGAGTCACATTTGTGTTTTGCCTTCCCGTATTTCCCCCAAATGTAACACGTAGAATAACACCCACGACACCTTGAAGAGACGAGGATCTCATCTCTCAAAGGCAAACATCACAGAGCCGTTTGATGGAGGACAATCTCGCGCATCGATTAGAAAGTGAAGTAAAAACCCCGGGAGAGAGAAGATGGACCCAAAGATTTTCTGTCACCGCTGGAGACGGGGCTCAATAGCTGCTGGGTTGAAATAGACAAAGGAACAAAATGCTGCTGTTATACACGGAACAACTGCATCGTGGGTAGTTAAGCTGTTATGGAGGGAGTGAGCTGAATGAGGGATAGTTCAGCTATAAAACGCCAGATGAAGACATCAACAACGGACCAGTATTGGTATCGGTGTGTCCCTTTTTTTAACGAGCCTCATGAGACAGACAGACTGAAGGTAACGCACACGAAGAAATCTAGGAAGGGAGTTTAGAAATGTACCAGACTTTCATGAACAATATTCTGCCTCTTGACTGAAAACAACCTCACATTTCTGCCTTTATGTTTCTAAATGACTGTCATGGACTATATAACGTGACCATATTTCCTGTTTCCTGTCCATTTAAATGTGTGTTTGTGTGTGTGACAAACTTCCCATCCACTCGGTCAGTTCACATACCTCTCTGTCAATGCGACAGTTTGCATGACAGGCCTTCATTCATTCATTCATTTCTCAATCCCTTCTTCCCATCCACTAGCCTCCTTTCATTCCCACGATGCACACACACAAGACTCTTAAAAAACAAGCCCCGCCCTGTCGGTCTGTGAATGTCACCCCCTGTCCGTCCTGTGACCAGAGTCACGGCGACGGACCGCAAACGACACTCCCTCTACTATTCCCATGGCCCTAATTAGCCGATTGGCTGCAATGCAGTGTGACTAAACACCCGGTCCCTCTGCTCCTGTGTGTGTTTATGGATTCATGTGGAAGTTGCAGGAGACAGCATTTGTTGACATTTTTGTGTTAAATGTAGTTTTTCAAGGATTCCACCATTTCCTTTTTTTATGTCTGAAGGCATCATTGATGATACACTTTCACTTCCCAGAAATCATTTGTCTTTAAACCAGTACTACGTTGTGTTGGGGTTGTGGGGTTGAAAAAAAGATGCTCCACTCTTTTTTCTTTGTCTGTTCAGCTATTCAAACTCAATAAAGCTGACTACCCTTTTTTTTCCTCCTATTTGTTCCAAACAAGCAGCTGAAACCAATGCACTGTCTGCAAAAGCAAAAGCTTTCATTCACCGGGTAAAGGTTGGAGAGAAACTGTGTTTTATAGCTAGAATCCTAACCACACCAAACCCTATATACCAATACCCAGTCTTCATCTGCTTGCACCAACCATCACACAGACACAAGCAGCTTTATGAATGACTATAAATAGTGAAATCACTCCTTATCCTTGAAAGAACATGAACATGACAATGTGTATTTATTGACCTGCAATTGGCTCATTATGAATTACTAGATTAATCGTTTTGTCTATCAAATGTCAGAAATAAGTCCAAGGTCAAAGTGTTTAAATATCTTTGACTGGTTTGTCTATACAAAATCCCAAATATTTTAACTTTAATATGACAAACAGGGAAAAGCAGGAAATCTCCATTGTGGGGAGGCTGAAAAAAGCATTTTATGTCATTTTGCATGTCAAATTACTTTATCGTTGATCAAAATGTACCACGGACCATCTAAAGGTGGAAAACACGAGGATGTGCTCGGATATTAACAACAGCAATAACGGCCTCTACATAATCTCATTTCCTGTTTTCTCAGACAAAACTTCAAAATGCTTCAAAACAGACATGCCCATGTGTGTAGACAGAGAAAAACACCTCATGTTCTCCCTAAAGCTCTGATCAGCTGATCCACTTGGTCTCTCTCTAGCCCACCACCAACATCTCTCTCTACTCTTTCACATACCCAAACCCAGGAAAGATTCATTCAAATCTATTCCCTCAGCCACAAACTCTTTCTTTCATTTAAATTATTCTTTATTCCCCAGGAATCAACTAGAGGCTCGTTGGATCTTTTCCCATAATACCCAAATACATTCACACAGTATCGCACAATCATACCTTGAAGATCTTCAGCACTCCCATCGCTCCCTTTTACTGTTGCAACAGCCTCTGAATGGACCCACAGGGGTAGTTTAGGATTAAGTGCCTTATGAAAGGGCACCTCACTATTATAACCCTTTTTTCATTGCAGGAACAATCCAGGGAATATTATGTCCTGATGTCCTTGAACCTATCGGGGCACGAGTTTGCAGCCCACTGCAACTCGTCCACTTCTACTTTTGCACATCTCCCTTCTGACATCTCCAGTTTATAGCGGTCAGGCAACAGTAAAAAAAACCATAATGACTCGTCAACACAGTTGTTGCTTTGTCACGGCTCTGTTCTCTAATTCATTTAACTGTAACGGCTCTTTGGATGTGGTAGTTGTGCAAGAAGAGAAAGGGACTTGAGTTTAGTTGCTGCAGCTCCTTGTTTCCTTTGGCTATTTAAGGCCATTTCATACTTTTGGACATAAGTTTTGTCATCCAACCATCCTGTATGTTGACGTTTGGGCAGCACCTCTAAAGCAATTAATAGGAATCTGGTTTGTTAAATCTGCACAAAAACAAAGATGTTTAAAAATGACGAATCAAAAACCCATAACCCAACAACAAAACCCCCAACAACATATTGTTTTTTCCCAATTGTTTAAGAAGTCATTTTGAATATGCCATTATCAACTAAACTTAAACTGATTGATAGTTAAATAATACAATCTATGGTGCAAAAAGTCTCTGCAAGACATATTGTATTCTTCTTCTTTTCAGCTAAAGCAGAAACAATGACTTTCTGTAAAACAGGAGGATTTTCCCAGTAAAGAACTGCCCGAAACATTAAATATAAACACTGTGGTTGAATAATCGGTGTTAGAATAAGAAGCGATAAATAGCGGTTAAACTGGCATCAATTCAGATGAAAATCTTTCACATTATTGCCTCAGTTTAAAGTTTAAAACATAGTGACGGTCTGTCTAAGGATATACGGTTTCATCATTGTTCCCCTGAAGCAATGGCAGTTATGTAACTCTCTACAGTCATAGCAACAGAAATCCCAGGAGAAGCTTTCTTTTAAATATTTGGTACAAAAACTTGCAGAGGACTTCCTGTGTGAGGTGGGAGTATCCTTTGACCTCACTGTTAAAGGTCAGGAGGACAGGAGGACATTACGGGAGGAGACGGAGACTTTGAAAGCACTGCGACCTTGTGGAGGCAGAAAGAAAACAATGTAATTGATTTTAAATCACTTCTTAATTATATACTAAGTGTAACGTTGTCTTTTTATTGCTTTTATGTATATTATTATTATTATTATTATTATTATTATTACAATTTTTATTATTGTATTGATCATTTATTTATTTATTGATATATTTATTATTTATTTATTTATTTTCCCTATTTTAGCGATTGGTTTATATTAACATCTATTGTACTGTTTTATCAGTGTTTCATTTTTACCTTAGTTTGTATTGCTTTTGTTAGACCTCACTTTTTGGTCAAAGTACTTGGTAAACTTCAAAGTACTTGGTAAAGTCTATTTTTTAAAGGTGCTTTATAAATATAATATAATAAAAATAAAGTTATTAATATTACTTGTGTTCAATATAGCATGATAAATGTAGTTTTGTACATTGTTTAAGGTAAGTTTTACCAGTGATTCCAGTCTGTGCTGGTGGTCGTTGTGCACTACTATGACTCATAACATGGGTTTGAATAACAGTTCATTTAAACACCACCAGATTATGGGAAAGGATGTGAGTAACAGATCTTGTTTGATAAACTAAAAGTCCCTTTTTCTGAGGGAAACTCTCTGCAGCAGCTGGTGTTTGTGTATTTCCCACTTCATTTGATGACATGAAACATAATTTATACATAATCTAACCTCACTTCTCAAGCGATATCTTCTTTTGTAAAATATACATTTAGTTCCATTAGAGTATCTAGTTTGCCCCGGCTTGAACGTTGCTACATAATACATAATTGAATTATTTCAAAAGGTGAAGCTTTGGCGATACATCCTGCTACAGCTCATACAGAGAGAGGGGGAGGACACAGATGGGAATAACCCAAATGGGGGAGATAGGGAGGAAGAGAGAGAGACATGAAAGAAAGGCAGAAAAAGCACGAACAAGGAGAAAAAAATGTGATACAGACATCAAATAAAGATGGGTAAAACGTGACCAATATCAAAGGACAGGGGATGGGAGATGTGGGAGCATAAAAAGGGGGAGGGGCTTCAGTGAGAGACAAAAAAAGGACAGAAGCAGCGTCTTTACTCACCACAATCATTTCTGACGGCTCTAACGTGATGCATTCACAGCCTCGTCTGCCCCCCAGCTGTTTGCCGAAACTGCAGAGAGGAAAAAACAGCATATGAAATCAAAATGTTAAAACAGAAACAAAAAACAGAGGACAAAGATTAGACACTGACAGCAGCAACAGATGCAGTCAATCACATCCGACCACCCACGGATGAACACCAGCATTATACGCCGGTGAAAGACAGTAATGGTGCAAATCGAAACTCAGATGTGTGAGGATTAAAGGTAAAGTGATGCCACGGGTTCATGTCTTTAAATAAGTGCTTGGTTTAGTGTGTGTTTACATTAAACGTAGCCCACTTGTTCCACTTCCTGTTTATTTGCCTATTATTACACAATCAGCTGAATGCCTACGAGTCAGGAGAAAGGTGACACATATTCAAAAGCATTGATGATACAACTGAAAGCTATGTTTGGTTTGTTAATCAACAGCAATAAGTCATATGACCCATTAAAAGACGTACTATTACTCACAATATGAAAGAAGTCCTGAGGAGATACTTTCAGAAAAGCATCATCTATAGTATTTTATGACAACATTAAAAAGCAGTTTGGGCTATTTAATAAGTTTTTATTTTTATTGAGAGACCATAGACTGTATATAAGAAGTGGACGTAGTCATCGTGACATCACCAATTAGTTTGTGGACTATGTTTTGAAGCCTCGAATTCAACGATTTGGTTGTCGCCATATTGGATTTTTTGCAACCGATGAACAGATGTTACTATATTTGGACCGAGTATACAGCTCTGGTAGCGACCTGTCAATCACAGTAGCCCCGCCCTAAAGCATACCCTGCTTTATGGTCTGTTTGACTCTAAATGGAGCATCATTTACTAAATGAACATCATGCTGTATTGAAGAAGACTTGAAACTAGAGATTGAGACCATAAACTCATGTTTACAATGTTTACTGAGGGAATAAATCAAGAGAGAAGTAGAGTCATTTTCTCATAGACTTCTATACAACCAGAGGAGTCGCCCCCTGATGGACAGCAGAGAGAATGCAAGATTTAAGACACTTCTGCATCAGCTTGACTCTGCAAAACTGGAGAGACACCAGGTCTATCAGTTACAGGTAAGAGAGACAGGGATGTATGAGTTGTCCCCAGACACCTTGTCCATGACATGACTATATTAGAACAGTAGAATGAACCAACAGATGGTAGTGAAGGCCAAACCACTTAAAGAAAAAGAGAGTGTAGATCAATAAGCCTCCGTGGTTGACACCTCAATATGAGTCCACTGAGACTGAAAACACAATAAGCTCTCGACCAACTTTGATCGCCTCAAAGAATATAATCCTTACAATGACGTGTGGGAGATATTAGTTTATATATTATTTATTTTCTGTTCCTGTGTTGTTGTTTTTTTTATTATTACTTGAGAAAATAGTCCTCAGAGATTGTTTAACATCCAGAGGTGGAGCTTATGTTATAAAAAGGTTGAGAACAGCAGCAGCAGCAGGTGTTGACATCCATCATTCCAATCAACAGATACCACTGACCACAAACATCTCAGCGTGCATGCTTGAGTGACCTTACAAGCATTGTTCCAACATGGTGTTAACCAGTCAGTAAGCAGCTCTTTGCACAATGTGAGCCTGTGTCTGCAGACCTCACGGGTTTCTCTCCACTCGGCTGTTGTGTCCTCTGATGAGCAGGAGGAGAGCAGCTGACGGCGTGGTGAGACCACGAGGGTCAGTCTGCTGAACGGGGATTCTGCAGGATGCCTTAGTTAGAGAGTAACTGAGGTATTTTTAACGTTACAATGTTTTTTGGGAGTAAGTGACTAAAGAGGAACAAGATTGATTTTGCACTTCAAATAAAAGAATCACTAAAACAAGTTGTGTGGAAAGGAAGTAAATTGCCGAACGGAGTAGCAAACTTTAAAACTACTTTCAAATCGACAAAGGCAGTGCAGTCCAGATCCACTTTTTCCCGTTCTTTCCTTTCACAATAAAAGCCCTAGACATACAATATAGTCGCAGGAGAGTATTCTGATTATTCGTCACAACCGCAGTGTGTAAAAGCCTTAACTTTGAATATTTTCCGAGTAAAAACACAATTTTCTCTGTCAGCCTTTTTCCTTACAACCCCAGTCAGAGGCTTGCAGAAGCAAAGCATTATGGGTAGAATTCTAAACAAATTTAAGCAAGATGATTTGAAGCGATGCATTTTAAACTTTTAAAGTGTTTTTCCACTTTAATTATATTTTCAAACCACAAAATCCCAGAAATAAAACATACAGTTCAATAATCTGCAACTAATAACAATTTTCATTATCAGTTTATTTTTATGAGAGAGAATAATGCAGTTACAATTTTCGTTAAGTTCAAGGTGGCGTGTTTAGATTCTTTGTTTTGTCCGACCAACAAACAAAAAACCAACATCAGTCTACGATAAAATGAAACCCCCCAAAATAAGCTTTTAATTTTGAATACTGAGACATTACTTTCCACATCTTTGAACGTCTCCTCCCACTGCGAGTGTCAGTTTATGCATCTGCTAATTATGCATGTCTCTGTGTTACCCGTCTACCGTCCAAGTGTGTGAGAGACACTCCGTCTCTCCGTCTGAGAGCAGACCGGCCTGAGAACACGTCTCGTTCTCCCCCCTTGGCATCGCTAAAAGTGGCGACTCAGCGTTGTTTAGGAGCCCGAGGAGCGGCTGGTTTTAATTATGGAAGCGTGCTGAGCTGGGAGAAGGCCAACTTTCACTCTCTCCTCTCTGGTTCTCACACTCTCTTCTGGTTTCCAGCTTTTTGCCCTTCTCAGTGATTTCTCTTCCTTTTTTTCCCTTCACCTCCACTAGACTTCTGTTTTTTTCTGATCTCGGTTTCATCCGATGCCATTCTGAATAATTCCTCCATTTTGAGGTCTTTTTGTTGTCCCTTACTTTTCCACTTTTTTATCTTTTCCTTTCCACCTCAATCTCTCCCACTCCATTCACTCTCATTTATTCATCTCCTTCTTCCTGTTGTTCTTCCTTTGCCTCCTTCCTCACGTCGTGTCCATTTCACCTCTCTCCCTTTTACATTATATTTTCCCCTCATCTCCATTCATAATTTCCTTCACCCTCTTTGCAATTTTCTATACTTTTGGCCATTCCTCAAGAGGGGTCTGTCTGCAGAAAGAAAGAAATGCTAACGTGAAAGGGCCGTTACTTGAAGTTGCAGCTGCTGTTGGCTAGTTAGCTAGCTAAGTCCACCATGCTTTCCTGCTACACTGGTTCGACAAAATGATCCAGGAAAAGTTGGCACCAATCTCGAGACAGCAAAGGGCTTTCCTAGGCTGTGAAGAGTGTGTAGCTGAAACATCGAGTTGTTAAATTCCAACGTATTGAGCTGTAGGCTAGTTAGCTCGCTAATTCTACCATGCTTTCATGCAACACTGGTTTGAGAACATGAGCCGGACCACGTTCAGGAGTTTTGCGGGGGAAAAAACGAACTAAATTCTCTATTCCTCTAAATAAATTTATTAGAAAATGTCATACTTTATACGAAATCCCCAATGTAATATTGTGTTTTCTATCACTCGTACATTTTGGAAAGTTACGTGTGCATTACAGTGTGTGCATTGGCCAGTAGAGTGGACTAATAGATGTGAACATATATAGAGTAAACAAAATATATAGTAAAATGTACAGATTTTAAATTGTGATAAACTATAATGCAAACATAATTTGGTTGGCTGCAGTTTGAATGACATAATAAGAAAAAGATGAAAGCCAGATTGCCCTCAGAGGGACCTAAACCTATAAGAAAGAAAGAGGGCTAACTTTCATCCCATCACATCCTTAATCACCAGCACAGACAATTTCATCCTCTTGATTTAATGCTCAGATGAAAGCCTGTCTTCATAATGTGTTCTGATGATGGAAACAATGATGAAAGTCCTCCCTTTTTTTTATTGGATGAGCAGATATTGTTCAGACGGACACATTTTCTAGGAAACAGTCAAAGGAAGCCGTTGTGAAATCAAAGCTTTGGTGCGTCACGTTGATTTCTTCTAAGATAAGAGTGACATCCACCACAGCAGTTTCCATTTGACGAAGCTACGACCGTATTGTTGCTGTAAATCGTTCTCATTGTAGCTAAACTCGGGGACACATGAGCTGTCAGTGGATTTATTTGACACTTCACTGCCACATGCACTCAGCTACGCCGCGTAGCATCCACATGTTCAGACTCCAGATTCCCAGAAATGAGGTGAAACAGGTTCACCTTGGAGCATCCATCCCTGCTGATTCAGCTTTACTGCTTTTTGGCAACACAATTACAGCTAAAAGCATTGTTCACTAAATTATTCACTAATATCAGACACTTATTCATAAAGTGCTCTGCAGGTGAACCCAGGGACAGTAAAAGCCATTATCTCTTTGTATTGAATTTTCATATTTCAGTAATATTTATAGTATTGTCAGAGAAAGAAAGCACATTAGTTTAGGAGGAACCATAAATGAGTCAAATGGGTTTCAACCATAGACTGTATATGAGAAGTGGACGCAGTCGTTTGTGGTTTTGAAGCCTCCAGTTTGGACTTTTTTGCCGTCGCCATCTTGGATTTTTGAAACCAGCAAGAGGTAGTTACCATATTTGGATTGCGGAAGAGTGACGAAGAGATGGCTCTGGTAGCGACCTGTCAATCACAGTAGCCCCGCCCTAAAACATGCCCTGCTTTATGGTCTGTTTGACTCTAAATGGACCATAATTTACTAAATGAACATCATGCTGTATTGAAGAAGACTTGAAACTAGAGATTGAGACCATAAACTCATGTTTACAATGTTTACTGAGGGAATAAATCAAGAGAGAAGTAGAGTCATTTTCTCATAGACTTCTATACAACCAGAGGAGTCGCCCCCTGATGGACAGTAGAGAGAATGCAGCTTTAAGGCACTTCTGCAACGGCTTCACTTTAAACACAATATGCATGCTTTCAGTGTGTATAACGCTAATTTGCAAGTATCTGCATCAACTAATCAAGTCATACTTTACGGACGACCCCTTCTTGGGAAATTCTGCTTTTGCTTGCCTCCCTTCTTTGAGGTCAAAGGTCAGTGTCAGACGCAGAAAGCATTCCTAAAGATGCGAGACGTTTACTGTCATCTGTAAATGACACTTCAGTGAGGAAGATGCTCGCAAACAGATGGACAACCAGTGAAAATACCCACATTTTTTCTATTTGTTCATCTTTCAGAAATAACTATCACATTTCTTTAAATATTCAGAACTGGTTTGATTAAAAAAAAAGGCATAAAGTCCTGCATCACAAAGCCCAGTTACTGAATGAATAAATGATATTCAGACGCTCCCACCAGAACTTGAACACCCAGGCGTGGTGTTAGGAGTTCCCAGGGAGGAGTGCTGTCTGCTGGGGCTCGGAGTTCTCTCGGAGCCTTCAGCCTGGAGGTCATCGAGACTCTGACAGATCTCTCCTCACTCCACTGAGGCGAGACGCATGGTCCCTGTCAGCGCTGCACAAAGCCTGCCAAGCTCCGTCTCCTCACTGTGTGTGTGTGTGTGTGTGTGTGTGTGTGTGTGTGTGTGTGTGTGTGTGTGTGTGTGTGTGTGTGTGTGTGTGTGTGTGTGTGTGTAGTGAGACAGATTGTGTGAGACAAACAGAGCAGACATACAGCTTTCTATTGAGAGCAGCAGGAGGAGAGCTAGAGTTTGCAGGATTGTGAGGCTACTGTAGTGGACGTAGTTTATGTGCATTTGTTGGCAAAGATAAATAAAAATACACCTCACGCAGCTTCTCCTTCTCTTTCTCTGAACTACTGCTTTCCCACAAAAGCAGAAGAATCAACAAACTAGAGACAATTAAAAGTGAGTGATTGAGCTGGTACAAACCAAATAACGCCGTTGCCCTGAATGAACTGAGATCTGATACACCGGCTGGTTCTTCTAAAATAAGACAAACCACCAAAGCTTTGGTCCGACAAAATGAAATAAAAAATGGGATTAGAGTTTCATGAACTCTTCCTTTTGATTATGAATCATGGCTTCAGTGTAGAGTTTGTGTACTCCTGCACATTAAAGAGTTTCTCCATGTAGCTATGAAAGTAATTTCCTATCTCAATAACAATCACGATTTGGAACGTTTTCTGGGAATTCAATAAATAAATAGTCTATATGATATAACCACATGGTTTTGTTTACTTTTGTGTGAATTAAATTCTTGATACATGAAAAAGACTGAGTTTTTTCTCATTTAATAAAGTATTTTAGTGCAAAATAATCAGATTTTATGAGAAATTTGACTTAGTAAGTGCTATTATCAATGTTATTATCAATTTATACATAATCACGATATCTGATCAGGATTTGATTACATTGAAAGAAGATTAAATATCAAATTGATTATTAATTATCGCCCAGCCCTACCGTATATTACACATATATAGCGTAGTGTGCAGGGAAGTTGTTTCTCTTTATCTCTGCATGAAGTAAAAAAAGTTATATTTGAAATAAACAACTTGTTTGTTGGAGAACAAACCTGAAGAAGCTGTTACAAAAATGCTTTGTTGACCGCCACTGTATGATTGAAAGTGATTGATTATTTTTTTCATTATTATTTTTTCTTTCAGTTTTTCTGCTTGGTTTGTAATTTTTATTTTGTCGACAGTATGAAGTCCTCTGAGATCTTTGAAAAGCACAATGAAAATTTGATGCATTATTATTAAACAAACACTTCATCAAGTCTGTCTGAAGTGATCTACAGCTCTCACAGCGACGCTTTGTTGGATGAGCTGTTGTTATTTGATTTTTTATTCCAAATAAGTTATCTCTCCTTGGCACTGAAAGCTCTTCCCACAGCACTGAAGCTGCATTTCAGCAGGTGATGATTTCTCTCCTTCTTTTCCTGCAGAAACAAGTTGTTGGCAGACGAGAGAACAGGTTGAGCTCCGGTCCAGAGACAGCTGCAGAGCCCCGGGGCAATAAAGCACGACAGCCGGCACAGAATCTAAAGGCCACACACACGCACACGCACACACACACACACACACACACACACACACACACACACACACACACACACACACACACACACACAATCCCTGAGCTGGTGTCAAAAACCAGAGATGTGACTACGAGTGCAAAATACTTATAAAGGTAGGTGTCAAATAAAAAAACTATAAAGCACTCGGAAAATACGGTGAAAGTTTTGGATTTGGATCAGGTGTTCCTGTCACACATGAAATAAAATCCAGGAAGTCAAGTTTGAGTACCAAATCGGCGTTTAAAGGCTTACGATACACCAAAACATGGAAGAGTGGTTTATAAAGCTAAGACAGGATTTTTTAAATGTGGCAATGATTTGATCTTTTGCCGCGATGATCTCGAGTTAAACAGTAGAAACAGGAAGTTCACATCCACATATCCTAATACAACAGTAAGGAGGATTTCTTGCAAAAAAGTTGGTCCTCATTTGTTTGCGTTTATGAACTTCCATCAATTTCCGCTACTTACATGCATGCAGTACTTTCAAAGTAAACTTCTGTCTCCACAGGAAACAACTAAGTCAGGTTTAGGCAACAAAACTACTTAGTCAGGTTTAGGAAAAGATCCTGGTTGGGTTGAAATAACTACTGAAATTCCGTTGACTTCTCGTTTCACACGTTTCAACGGTTTCCTGGAGTAAAGTCCGGTGGGTTTTTTTTACCCATCCACCTCCACCTCTACCCGCTATGTGCAACTTTTTGCTATTTTTGCATACGATTTGCAGGATTTGAGGGATATCTATGAATTACAGTGCATTCATTTGGTAGGTGTAGCTACGGACGCTTGTTTCACGTTGTCATGACGCCGACAGCAGAAACAGCCGATCAGTCATGTGAGTTTAATGTTTGCTACGTCAGCATGTATTCGTCGAAGCGTTTCCATAATTTATGTAGCACATTAACTCTTCTTAGACAAAAGCAAAAAAAACACCTCAAGGGAGCTTAAAAAAACGTTCTTGTACACAAAAAAGAAGTTCTATTGAGTTTTGCCGTTTCCATGCAGCTCTTCTTCAAAATGTGCATAAACAGAATATGTGTCTGGAAACAAGGAATAAAAGCCTTTTATTCGACATGAAAATCTTTGTGACGCTGCACAAAATGCACAGAGCAACCTTTGAGGCTGTAATCAGAGTCAGTACATAGTTTGAGTTTTGGTCAAATATCAAACCCAAACACAGATCCGGGTCCATTTGGCAGCCCTGTCTCCATGGTAACGATGACCAACAGTATAAAGAGAGAAAACCACAGACCACAGTCTAACACACTCTCACACACACACACACACACACACACACACACTATAAAAAGTGGCAGACTCAATGGAGTGACGTAGGAGTGGCTCATTCACAAACATTACGACTCATTTGCAAAACAACAGTGTGATCAGTTAAGAGCCTCATTTTCATATCTGAACATCAGAGCAAAACAGAGAGCCGACCACAGCTGCTGCTAAACTCAGAGCTAAAGTATCCTTGAAGCTTCAGAGACAGATAAGCATTCACACTCCACTGAACGTCCACTCATTTAGAGCAGAGAGTTCCCAGAACGCCTCGGTGAAAAGCGAGCAGCGATGACAATGTTTGACTTGTGGAGCTTCAAGGAAGTCAAGTTTCAAACTCATTTTTGTGGTAAATACACTGATGTTTGAACAACCCTTTCCTCCAGCAGAGGGTTTTGGGTTCAAAAGCATTTGAATGAAACCAAATGCAGTCATCAAACCAAAAATAAGTTTAGCTTTCATCGTAGCGAGCTGGAGGAATGAGTCCTGAAACCTGGAATTTCAGCGTTTTTGCACTTCTTGTTCTCCTTATCTCTGAGTCAATGTGTTTCTTGAATTGGTTTGTGGCTGTAGCCCTGAAATAAGATCTTTGTTTAACACAAGCTGAAGATATTTTTAATGTTTTGTTTTCAATAATACATCAGTAAAACCCCTCTGGTGAATTTTGAAGCTTTTACATGTCTTAAAAAAGGGCGGTTGCTAACAAGTGGCTAAATGAAACGACTAAATGTCATTGTATAGGGGTGGTCGTTGTATTGTATTCATATACAATACATTTAAATTTCAATTAATGTGCGATATGGCAGATTTAAAAGTGACCAAGATCTCTCGCACTACGGGCCATAAAGTGTTTAAGGAAGGAGTCCTAGAACAAGGAAGTGAGTTGCACTTCTGTTTCCCTCTTGTCAAAGTCAATGTTTAATTTTTCTATGTAATATAATATGTCAGTGTTAAAAAAAGTGAGACTCCAAAACCTCATCACGTGACTTCACGAACAAAACATATCATAAACGTTTGTTTGTTTTCTGCAATAATCCGAATCCCAGTGGCTTTTTGTGGAGGGAACTAGTTGATGCTAATTTCCTGGGTTGGCTTACAAAAATATGTAATTTGCAAGAAACTTAAGTTTAGATCTGTGATCAGATACTACAGTTTATATTGGTAGCAACTTAATTAATTTGCAATAATATGTAGCTGAGAGGAGCAGCAGAGGATATGAAGATAATTGATAAACAGATGTTTACACTAGATTTCTTTTTCACAAACTGGACGATCCAAACAATGGAAGCTAAAGAACTTAAATTATTGATTTGTTTTCTCCAACAATCAGATATTTGTGGTCTTTGTGTCCAAATCAGTGTTTGGATCCAGAGTGTTCTTCTGTCACTCTTCACTGCACATTGAATCATCAATAACTCACCAAACGCCCAAAACCAAAACATTTCAACCTCGAGCCGAGCTCACTTCAGACTTATTCTTTTAACTGTTAATTGTATAACAAGTATATAATCCGTGTTGCTAAAAGAAGGACAACAGACGGGAGTTAGCGTTGTGTTTTCTCAGAGCTGTGTGTGTTAGCTGCCGTGGGGGGATTCCTGCCTATCCAGTTGGTTAAAACCGACGGCAGGCAGGAAATGAAGCACGCTGGGTCGAGGAATGCGCAGAGAAATAGAGAGGGAGTTTTGAAACAATCCCGAACTGAATCAAGAAATCACTGCAAGAATACAACGACTCTGCCTCTGAACCACAAGATGTGAATGAAAAGAGAAACAGAGAAAGCTTTGAGAATCACTGACCACAAACAGGAGCTTAAGACGTCCGCTTCTTTGGATTCTTTGCAAGTGAAGTGATATCCAGCATATTAATCCACAAGTAGGAGAAGAAACAATATTCCAGGTTTTAGATCCGACTTTGTTCTTTTATAATCCAGAGTGTGAAAGAGAAAGAAAAGTTTCCGACTGTCAATCCTTCTGGTTTGTCTTTAACTGAGGGAGGAGTGTGTGAGCTCTACTCTGTTCTGTCTGTCTGTCTGTCCGCTAGCTCCAGGGGGAGTGTGTGTGTGTGTGTGTGTGTGTGTGTGTGTGTGTGTGTGTGTGTGTGTGTGTGTGTGTGTGTGTGTGTGTGTGTGTGTAGCCTGCTCATTTCCTGCCTGGATGTGCTTTTTGGGCTCCAGGCGGGCAGTCTGCTCAGGAACACATGGCCGGCCACTGTTCTGCCAGGGGTTCCGCATTCCCCCCCCCACACACACACACACACGTATGCATGCACGCACACACACATTCCCCCTATTAGCTCCCTCTGTGACCCCCCTGTGTACTGCAACACACAGACACACACACATACACACCCTCCAGTCTTTTTTAGAGTAGCAACCCCCCTTCACTCTGTTATCAACTGACACACACACACACACACACACACACACACACACACACACACACACACACACACACACACACACACACACACACACCACACACACACACACACACACACACACACACACACACACACACACACACACACACACACACACACACACACACACACACACACACACACACACACACACACACACACACTGGTCAGTGCTAGTTGCCCTGAGGTTATTGATACTTGACTAACTGTTCTTTCTGCTACAGTTGGTGCTTTTTGTGTTGTTGTTGTTGTTGTTGGATAAACTGAGTCTCCTTTCATCTAACTTTTCTTTTAAAATGACGAGAAAATGCATCAACTGTTGAATTAAAAGTTATATTTACTGTATTTCTGTTTTTGCCTATTTAGCCGACGCTTTTATCAGAAGTAACTAACGTTGAGAGAGGAGGTAGGTTAACAGACTTCTTCTTTTAACACACTCGTATATTGTTTGTTCATTTTATTCTATTGTGCATTTTCACATTTTTTGTTTTGAAGTATGTCTTTACACTATTGCAGTGTGTTTATTGTGACGCACCAATTACTCAGTCAAATTCATTCAAGGTAGCTCACTTTGCTGCTTTTGTTATTTTCTGTCTGCAGGGATTCAGAGCAGAACTGGACAATTTTAACAGTAATGAATGACAGAATCAGAAATACTTTATCCATCCCCAGGGGGAATGTTATAGTGGCTCTTAAATATAAGCATAAAGAAATATAAGAAAAATAGAAATAAAAGATTGTGTAAAATGTAAATTAAGCTAATATATAACAATATATGCAGAGAATACTTTGGATAAAAGCGTCTGCTAAATGACTGTAATGTAATGTAATGTAATGAATACAATAACAAAAACAAGAAGCCAGGAATGAGAAAAACAATAAATATGTAAATCAAACATAAAACCACAGAATCAGAAATGTTCTTTGTCTTGTCTGACTGAATATAATGTCTGTCTTCATTATATTTACAAACTCTTTGGCAGGACATTTACCTTCTATTTACCTTCCGTCTATTATGATCAGAACCATATTTATTCTCTCCTGGGTTTTTCTGCTCAAAATGTTTTTAACAGGGTTTACATTGATTGAACGTCAATCAGCTGTGTGACACGAGTGAAAAATGTTCTGGATTCATTCAGTCTTGTAATCAATACTTTCAGATCCACAAAGAATTTGAGATACAACTCCCTAAAAGCTGCTTCCTGTCCCAGAGGTTCCATAACCTGAAGGAGGTTATGAACCCTGCTAATATAAATGTCTGTTGGTTTTTGAGATGATACATATTTCTTTAATTCAGACATTACTGTAAAGACAGTTTCTGGCACGTGTTTCTTTTATTTCAGTCCAACTAAAACAACGGAGGAAAAGGTAAACACGGAGCTGAGGGAAGACCTGGAGGAATGTTCTGTCACAGCTTCCACATCACAATCAGATCCAGTGTTTTAACAGGTGCCCCGTCTCCGTCTAAGGTATTTAGGTTTACATTATTGTTGGCTCTCTGACGGGTCAGAGGAGGCGGACTGATGTTTTAAGCTTATGATATGGGTCCAATACGTTCATGCACAACCATTTGATTTTCGACACAAAACATAACATGTTAGTGAGATTTTATTTGAGTTTGAGGGACGATTCTTTGTCATATTTGGAACGACCAAGGCAGTATTCATCTTTGCCTTCATAAATGTAGGATTTATTGCAGGACTGTTGTGTTGATTTGCTTCAGAGAAGGTTTTAGATATTTAAAATTGTAAAAAATGCCATGCTCAGGTTTTAGTGTCAGATGAGGTGGTTGGTAAAATGTTCCTGTTTGACCATCCTGTAAAACTTGTTGTTTCTTTAACAATTAAAGAGAGGAGGTCTCACATGATTACCTGGATTAGTTATTTACTTTAATAGAAAAGGTTCACTTGGCCATGTTTGAGTCAAAACTACAGTTACCACTTTGCGATTGTACGTCACTGCCAACCAGTTCGATTGCAGTTAAATCATTTGTATGAAATTGTCATAATAAGGATGTGAATTCTTGATTTGTGGCCAAAAACGTTTTGTTTTTTAGGTCGCAGAGACTTTTTACCTCAAAATGATCAACCCTTCTTCCTCGAGTCAAAGTGGAAGTTTGTGCAAAATTTGAAGATATTCCCTCTCTGAGATATCTCTTTCAAGAGAATGAACAGGATGAACAGAAAACTAAAAACATAAGATAATAAAAATCTTGTTTAAGGACGAGAGACGTGAAAAATATGTTGCTGAACGAGGCACTAAATCACATCAAGGTGAAGTAGAAGTGTCAGCGTGTGTTTAAGCAGGTACAGGTACACACATACCTTTTCCTTATACACACACAAACCCACTCCACTTGACAAGATGACAAGAAAGAATGGCTTCATGTGCAATGTCAGACAAATCCCACCTCCTCTCTCTGTATATGACACCTTCTGTGTGTGTGTGTGTGTGTGTGTGTGTGTGTGTGTGTGTGTGTGTGTGTGTGTGTGTGTGTGTGTGTGTGTGTGTGTGTGTGTGTGTGTGTGTTGTTACATACCAGCACCTCGCCAGGTACATGTGCTCCTTGACGAAGACGGATCCAGAGAGCAGGATGTACCAACAGGTCGCGATGCTGTCTGGGCTGAAATAGAGAAAAAAGAACATTCTGGTCTTAATAACGTCTCACAGTCTGATGTGTTAACAGAGAGAAGACTTAAAATACTCACATTTTTGTTCTTTTGTTACATACCATGATTGAGAATTAATCAGTGTGTGTGTGTGTATTTAAGGCAGACTTTTTTACCTCCATGCTATTTGTGCTTTTTGATTCATTTATTGTATTTAACTGCCCTGTTACTGGGCTCTTTAAGATGCAGTTTGATTTTTCCACCAGCAAGTTTTATTGTTTTTCCTTTAATAAGAGTGTCTTCAGTTTAATTTTGCACATTCTTGTGTGCAAAAAAAAACTAAATATTTCAAAGAATAATGATCAAATGTGTCATCATTCAGACGAGTTTCAGAGCATCCTGAAGTTTAAGCTACTATGAGGAACTTTCATTTTGTGTTGATTTTGGCGCCCCCTGTGGACAAAAGTGGTAGTGTTTCCGAGCACCAGACTCCCTTTAGAAAACCTCTCATTTTATTTACTCACAGTAACTTTTAAACGTGATTTCTTTTCATTGCATCTGCTGCAACATCCTTTCAGGTGACACCACGGTTAGACAGTCCATACGCCTATATCTGCTCTATCCATCATGGCTATCCGTACATGGACCACTGAACTACCTAGAAACAACAGCCAGGATTCTTTGGGTGTCATTTGTTCCGAGGCTTTTGAAAAATGCAGGAGCCGTGTAAAGAGAACCGTCTAAAATAAAATACATAAAGTGCACATCCGATGATTTGAATCCTGCTGCTGCATTTTGCATTAGCACAAATGTATTCTATCGCACGCCAAGCACTATGGAGCCAAGATATAATGTGCCACCGCTGCAAGGTGGAGAGAATCCATTTGAGGCCGACAGTCACGCTAAAAGGACCGGAATAAAACGCCACTGAAGGAGTCACGTCATCTCAGTCTGTCACTCACAGGACTCCTTTTATCTGAAGGAGAATAAATACTGAACACGAGCTTCCTATTTCACGTTCACAGATTATCAATTAACCTCAAACGAAGGCTCCGATTCACTTCTTATTAAGCCGAGCGCTGGAGTCAGCAGCGAAGACAGGAAGCAATCATACATGAAGAAGTCGGTCAGAGCGTCTGGTTATTGATATGAACACAGACGAGGAGCGTTTGGAGAGAAGAGAGGAGCCGTCGTGAGAAGAGCATCACCTCGTGGAGAAGACCGTAACGTCGTAACCACTTCTCCTCCTCCTCTGCTATTTCTAGATGCTTTGAAATTTATGGGCGACAGTTATTCACTTCCACGTCAAACTGCAAGATGAATAAATAAATAAATCTCTTTGCATATTGGATGGAAAAAAACACAGCTTATTTATCTACAAGGTGACACAGTTTGACAGCTATGGAAGGGACTTTTAATTATCTGAGGAAATAAATAAGTATAATAGATTATTTCTCTGTTAAACTTTGCAAACATGGCATTTTTTTTTAAAACTATTTTCTGATATTTTTAAAGGAACCAATTAATTGGAAAATAATCAACAAATCACACAAAATTCAGAATTTTTATGAGTTGCAGTCCTGCTACTTTTTTAAACGTTTTTGTGTTGCTATTGCTGCTCTTTATCATCGCATGTAGTGTAGGAAAAAGCACAATCATGTCTGAAAGGTTTCCTTCTTGTCGGAGTTTAAACATTTAACCATCACAGGGCTGACATACATATATATATATGACAACCATTCACGCTCACATCCACACCTACGGGCAATTCACAGTCATCAATTAACCTCAGATGCACATGAATAAACATTATAAACTATTACTATTATGGTTTATTTGGAGAGTCCGTGATTGTTCTCATTGTAACTTAAGACTGTAGCTCCTGGTAGAGAGGCATTTCAGAAGGTTTTCTGTGTGTTTGTGTGTTTATTTGATGGTAAATGAAACCTTCGAGTGTCTAATGTGATTCCAGAGAGTCATGATAATACATCACAGACATGTGGAGCCTCCCTCTCGTCCTCTCATCCGTCTCCGTCCTCCCTCCATCTCTCTCACACTCCCTCAACATCCCGGTCGCCCTCATCAACCTCGCTTCATTTCCTCGTCGCTCCTCCCTCTCGAACTTTTCTTTTCCTCCTTGTTTCTCTGTTTTCTCTCCTTCTCTGTATCCTCTCCTTCTTCTCCTCCTTTAATATGTCTCCTTAAACGTCTCTCTTCCTCCCTTCTCACCTCATCGTCTTCCCTCTCCATCCTTCCTCTTGACTCCTCACTGTAAATGATGCTCAGGTGACTTATTTTCACCGTCCCCATCATCCATCTCAGTGTGCATTTATTCACACAGCCTGACAGACAGGCTATCAGCGGATCCGTCGACATTACCAACAGATCAATAGATCAACGTTCTCATCAGGACGACGGTTCCTTAAATCTGGACGGTTTTAAAAAAAACACCTCCAGCAGAGAGTTTGAGGATTTACTCGGCAGTTTCAAAGTTTATTCAAGAAGCAGCGCATGATGTGGATGATTCAGCAGATTTATATATATATATATTTTCTGTAATATTTGTTCTTTCTGTAAGATCTTAATGTTTTGAAAAGTATGTATTAAAAAATGAGAATGATGTCACCTGGTTTAACAAACGTTCAGGATATCTGTGAGTTAATCTGGTGATATTCTACATTTTTCTTATCATAAACAAATCTTATTAAAAGACCAAAACTGCTAAAAAAAGTGTGATATCTTTTTAAACATATCAATGATGAACTCTGTTGCACTGGGTGTTCATTCATTAGCATAAACACAGGCACAAACGCAGTATTTATTAGCTCTTAAGTGGTAATAAATGGAACTGGTCATACAGTTTTGAGATATTTTTTGGGGTGTTTTTAAAAGGATTTGTTAATAATAACAAAAAATAAAGAAAATCTCCAGCCTAACATTTGTGTTGATGTTTTGAAGAACAAGTTTAAGACTTTTTATAAACGTATCAGACTGAAAATAGGAGGTAAAAGAGTAAAAAGGGGAACTATAATGTGCAAAAAAGCTTTTTTTATGAGGTAATGAAACACAACAATTAGGGTTGGGAGTCTTGCTCATGTAGCGTTTGAATGCAGTTAACTCTGCTGATGTGCCCCTGAGCAAAGGCATCATTTCCTCTAGTGCATCTGCTCAGTGGCCAAATCTGACACAATGTTGTTTCGGCAGCTAAGAAGTGTTAATGTTATGAGTGATTGTGAAACTTCATCTGAACTCTGGTGATAAAAATACACAAAAACAACTCCTATTTGAACAAAACAAGCAGATATGTGAATACGTAAAGAGAGAGTGAGAGCAGCAGAACGCACAGAGCACTTCCTGCTCGGTGTGAGAGCCGGTACTTACTAGAACAGGACGTGGTTAGCCTCATGTCGCTCGTAGCGGGCCGAGGTGCACATCGACCTGGGACAGGAGGAGACAAAGATGTGTTACTCTTTCTCTCTGACACACATCTCTAATACCTTTCTCTACAGCTCTAACTATCCATCACACATCCATCCAACAACCAGGCAGCAAGCGCTCCCATTTTGGACGGCATCATTACGGTCTGTCAGCTCAGAGTGTGAAAGTGACACGCTGCTCAGTTTACGGCTGCAGCACAGACTACATTTAACTTTTTTTGTAGCAGAATTTTGCAGCTTCTTTGGTTGATTGAACTGGATGTTTCTATCTGCCTCTGTGTGTCTCTGAAACCCTCCACTTTGGATTTAATTATTGTAAAAGGTTCATTTCTTTGAGATGGGGAAAAAAATTGATACACAAATATCAGTACAGCGATATTTTGCATGGCAATATTGAGCCAGATATCGATCTTTTATTCTTGAAAGTATTGATGTTGTAAATACAAATGTAACCTTATGGTAAGAATTTATTTTTTTCCCCGATGCGTTCATGGGTGAAGTCAGCCGGATAGTAGACTGTAATGCAAACTATTTTTGCATAAACAAACTGCATAATTTGTAGCTTCAAAAAGGTTATATATATTGCAATATATGATATTGTAATACTCAGCATATTGCAAAATGTTTAATCACAATAAAATCATATTGTGACTTAAACTACAAGGAACTTTCATTTGTGTTGATTTTGGCGGTCCCTGTGGACAGAAGCGGTAGTGTTTCTGAGTCCCTTTAGAAAAGCTCTCATTTTACTGCAGCAGGTCCCTCACAGTAACTTTTAAGTGTTATTAAGTGTGATAATATATTGTTGTGGGGCCTCATATAATAATCTAACACCATCATTTGTTTGAGCAACATTCTGATGCCAACACTCCAACCAAACCAGTAAAGAAAACATTCCAGGACTTCTCAAACATGGTCGGTATGAACTCGCAAAACCTGAGATTCCTTTGAATGATAAAGCCGGGGTTGTTAACCCAACCTGGGGCAAAAAGGAATTTGCAAAGAAAATTCTAAGCACTCTTAAACCTAAACCTGTTTGCGTAGGGAGTGCCACATATAACACTGGAAACAGAAAGTAGGCCTAAAGGCTAACAATCTACATTTATCTTGGTGAGCTGCTACTGAGATTAACAGATTATTTGAATAACACAGATTGTTTTATGTTTTAAAGACTCACCTTAGCTGATGTTCCCTGAGGTGAGAGAGGACGTCCATGTGGTAGAGGTGGCAGTAGATGGTGTGCAGGTCCTGCAAGAAAAACAGAAAGACAATGAAATCAACGCTCCACCAAGAAAACTAAAATCAGTGCTACAAGATTTAAAAAACATACATACATACATATATTTACACACACATTTATTTGCTAAATCTTCAACCTGCTGTGTTTGAAAAAGTGAGAGCTTTTTATAAGATTGGCTCATTGTTTAGAGTGCGAGGAACGCCTCGTCACCACGTAAATCTCATCTCTCTGACAGAAGCCACTTGGACCGCGTCGCACGCTGCCCATCAGATCGACACCCTCAAACCAGACGGGCGGGCATCCCACTTATATAACGCACATGACAGCAGCGAGACAGGCGCAGATATATCTCTACCCACGGACTTAAAATAGTATCCTATCAGGGCCAGCTGTCAAAGCATTAAGAGTGTGTGTGTGTGTGTGTGTGTGTGTGTGTGTGTGTGTGTGTGTGTGTGTGTGTGTGTGGAGGGAACAGCTTCATGTAAGCGTCGGCTGGATCAAACAAACAGAGCAGCTACTGAGGCTTTTAACAGGTGGACTGTATGGATGACTGGTTATGTACACACACACACACACACACACACACACACACACACACACACACACACACACACACACACACACACACACACACACACACACACACACACACACACACACACACACACGCACACGCACACGCACACACACACACACAGCATAGGCCAAGCCAGAGCGAGGTGAACCCATGACTTCTTTTCTTTTTTCTTTTACAGTCTCATCAACACCACACGGCAAACAAAGGATGTTTTAAGAATGATTTAAAGTTTTTGGTAAATCAGCAGAATAAAGGAATAGTTTGACATTTGGGGAAATATGCTTATTTGCTTTCTTGCCAAAATTTAAGATTGTTTTATACTCGTGTTTATGCAATTTTCTGTACAAACAAAATGTACTGTGGAGAATCAAGAAGACAACGATTGTAACCAGTAAAACGCCATAAACCAACTTCCACAATGCCGAGGAGGAACTGTTATTATCTATAAACTCATATCTCATATTCATGACCTACTTTATCGCCTTCATACAAGCACTGTAAAAAAAAAATATGGAAGTATTAAATGCATTATAAAGAAACAAAGGTTAAATATCCTGCGCAGGATTTGATTTGGCTGCAAAATATTTACTAAAATGGAGATTTTAACCTCCAGTTTCCTATCCTTAGACGTTTAGACAATGTTTTTTATAAGGGAACCTTTTCAGTGAGTCAGGTGCCAAACTATTTCTTGTTCAGGACCAGTAGCAAGACCACTAACTTCCTGGTGTATCATCATGTTTGCAGCGTGTTGCCTTTGTTGTAAAACCATTTCCTCACTACTGGTTTCATTTGGTTTTGTTCTACTGGTTTTATCGTGTTGTCAAACATTTCCTGTAAATACTGAGAGCCTGACAAAACTTTTATGTGTACTTGAAGTCACACCACTCAAAGATACGCACAAATACATTACAACGTCTAAAAAGATGTTTAAACATATGACAGCAGATATGTTTTCTGTTAGAAATGACACAAACTACCTGAAGACATTTTAATGCCATTTCGATAATGTTCCCATAAACACTAGAGAGATGCAAACGTGCAAACAAGACAGGAGATACTGTGACGAACATTGCAGATTGGTGTGAGATGAAAAATAGATATCTGCAGGGTTTTACAACAGTATGATAGCAAATGCAGCTGAATCAATAAAGCAGAGAGAGACCACTTTAATGCAATGAACCGAAACTCCTCTGATGTGTTGTTGGCTCTGTCTGACACAGGAAGGAAGCGAAGAGAGATGACGAGCAGTCGAACAAAACAAAGCACCAAAAGGGAGAAAGACAGAAACAAGAGAGGTAGAGGAGGATTAAATATCAGAGATAAGACATGAAGGTGAAAATCCGTCTGCCAGGTTCGTTCAAAGCACTTTGTACGACGCTGCTGTGCTACCTGAGTGATATCATGTCACCAGTAATATCACAGAGGAAGTGAACTGACTTATTAACAGCGCTGGGTTTTCCCTCAGCTTTCTAGGTCAATGTGACAGGTTGAAAAGTTCAAGTTTGTTGTTTACACCTCCCTGGCTTCTTTTTTCATAAATTATTTGATTTTGATCACATTATTTTGTTAGATCTTCCTTGTTTCATGCATGAAGCGGTACACAAGTTGGCGTTTATGTCTGACCAAACCCTGGAAACCCTGCACCAAACGTTTCTGAAGGACAGAGCGCTTGACCTGGCCGGCCGCTCTACAGAGAGAGCTGCAGCCTCCGTTTACTGATTCTGGGTCAGCTACAGTGAGCGGAGAGCATGCATGAGCAAAAGCCTGGTTCACTGTGGTGAGAGAGAAGAACTGTATTGACTTTAACTCACAGTAAACTGGGTTAGTGAGCACAACAAACTGCTGCAGTAAGCACTCCTGTCATGTTGCTGAGCGTGCATATGTGTATGTGCATGGGCATGTACAGTAAGTGTGTGTATGTCAGGACAAACAGGCCTGAGGCGACTAGCTAGCAGAGCGGGGGGGGGGGGATCAGAGTAGATGAGACGGAGCAGAATACTAAACTCCCCCCGGTTGTTAGAGTTTCTGGGTTCGTTTAATATTCTGCCTGATTCTAAAAACACATTTATCTGAACTTGGTAAGTCGCCATGTTGGAGGCAAAACCGATCCATCGTGAATGACCCACATATGGTTTGTGGGCTAACGTTTTCAGAGTTCAGCATTTTGGCTGTTGCTATCTTGGTTTTTGGCCATCGTCATCTTGACTTTTTGTGTCGGGATGGAACAGTACTGGGTTTTATTGCAACAAAAAAAAAAGATCACATAAGTCAAGATGATCGTGAATCTTGTCATATTTGAAAAAGCTGTCTAGTTTGCTATGGTTGTACAAAAGTGAAAAATAGAGACTGAAAAATAACGTTATTAACGTAAAGAACAAACTTACCCTATTTTGCTTTTTTTAAATTAACATTTATCTTTTGTTCATGATTTGTGATAACCTAAATGGGAAATGTCTTTCCTATCTGTGATGCAATAAAGCATATTAGTTTCTTTGCTAAATGTAAGGTAAAGTCATAACAGTATGTTTCAGTGCCACTTTAAGAGTTTCAAGCATATTTTAATGATTATCAGGATAATATTGTGAATTATAACTATTTTGTTCAGGATAATTATGAAAAAAAAATGTCATATCTTCCAAAGCTTACTTTTGGTTGTTGCCATCTTGTTTTTTTGCAACCAGTAGTGACACAAGAGGGTGGAGCTAAATACAAACAAACTGTAATTGAAACATTTGAAGTTAACTTAAATATAACCTTTAACACTTTGAAAGGGTAAAGCTCTTGGTAGAGACCTGTCAATCACAAGGTAGCCCCGCCCCTAAAGCATCCCCTGTTTTATGGTCTATTTTACTCTAAATGAAGCATAATTTACTAAATGAGCATCATGCTGTATTGAAGAAGAATTGAAACTAGAGATTGAGACCATAAACTCATGTTTACAATGTTTACTGAGGGAATAAATCAAGAGAGAAGTAGAGTCATTTTCTCATAGACTTCTATACAACCAGACTTCTTTTTGCAACCAAAGGAGTTTCTTACGGTAGCTTTAAATGATGATTGTGAATTTTCACAATTGCAGTCAATTCATAGAACATATACAAAAACAACAAGGCACCAAAAAGTCTTGAGATAACCCATAAATAGCTACACCTGCACAGTAACACCTCACATAGTAAACGTTACATTTACATCCATTACATTTATTCTACTGCACGACCCTTAAATCAACACACATAATGCTTCTACTACTACTACTACTACTACTACTACTACTACTACTACTACTACTACTACTACTACTATTACTACTACTACTACTACTACTACTACTACTACTACTACTATTACTACTACTACTACTATTACTACTACTACTACTACTACTACTATTACTACTATTACTACTACTACTACTATTACTACTACTACTACTACTATTATTACTACTACTACTACTACTATTACTACTACTACTACTACTATTACTACTACTACTACTACTACTACTACTATTACTACTACTACTACTACTACTATTACTACTACTACTACTATTACTACTACTACTACGACTACTACTACTATTACTATTACTACTACTACTACTACTACTATTACTACTACTACTACTACTACTACTACTACTATTACTACTACTACTACTACTACTACTACTATTACTACTACTATTACTATTACTACTACGACTACAACTACTACTACGACTACATGAAGCCAGCTGTCCCCATTTAACATATTGATTAGGGTAGAGCAGGTCATCAATAGGCCCAGACAGACAGATAGCAGGATGTCCGAGGAAGGGATCTCTGCTCGGTGGTCTCCCAGAGAGAGGATGGTAATGTGATCACTACACCGCCCACGCCAATCTCTCTCCGTCTCTCTTCCTCTGAGCCCTCAATACGTCTGAACACTGCTTGTTGGGCTTGCTTGGGAATTGATCCCTGTATTTTAATGCAGTAGTGTCAATCCAGGTATCTATGGAGACAGGGAGCAATTAAGTTCCGCCCACATCGAGAGGGGGGGGGAAACAATCCATCGCTCTCCGTTGGCTTTGTATTGAGTGAAGGTGCATTCTTGTCACTTTTATTCGCTAGCAAACAACAGAAAAGTACCTAAAAGCTGCTGAGTGGTTTGGACGAACTACCAACAGGGTAAAGAACACAGAACTACGTTTTTATAAGCTGCCAAACCAAAACAATAGGAACAGAAAATAAGACGTGAGGCATCAGCAGGTAGAATCGGAAACTTGGGCGATACTGAATCATGGCTAATGCTACTAAAAGCATTTGTCAAAATGTCTGTTTTATGCTAACTGTTTATCTGTAAGTTATGCTAAAGTATTTTGACAGTATGCAACTTGTGTTATAGTGAAATGTGGATGAATCAGATAGTTCTCTAGTATTCACTGTTACAATCATTAAAAAGCAAAAGCAGCATGTGTAAACATTCAGTTTACCTACAGTTCACTCCTTCTTCCTCTCTTTCCATTTATCACACTCCTAGAACTGGAGTTACATCCAGTAACTTTTTCTTCTTATTTTGTGATTGAATGCATATAGGGGAAACACTGTTGGTAGAATCAGTCATCATGTTGTACAACTGATCCAAAATCAAAGACACAAGGACAAGTCCGAGTCCAACAAGTCACAAGATCAAGACAATTGTACAACTTCAAAAAAAAGTGGTTTTCAGTACTACAGCCATATGCTAACATACTCTGCTAATGTTAGCTTCACAGGTTTTTACGCAGACACATGATGTTTTAGAAACCTACATCTCCTTCCCAACAAGTATCACTATTACACAACATTTAACCATAACTAGTTTCAATTCCACTGAACCAGCCTGAAGATGAGGAACATCTGAACCCATCAATAAGAGTCTTTGGAGCAGAGACGGATAGTTGTCAGTGGGAACATTATGATTGATGGTGCTTCCATTCCTAAAGATATGGATGTTTTTGCAGAAAATAATCAAAGTACTATACATTTCTTTTTATATCAGAACAAAGATGCTATGTCACTTTTGTTGCAGGTATTTGAAGCTGCACATTGCTCCACAGCACATGAATCAAACCGGATAAAGTTTTATAACTACACAGCTGTCAATCAAGAGACAAAGGCTGTTTCTCCAAATATACTAAAAAGGCGACTCTCTGAAGATGCAACTATCTAAATCGAGTTTAATCTGATCCTCAGAACTATGGCTGTCAAACTAAAAACAAGACGAATGGCTCTGAGCTCGCTGTGCTCTTCCTGGTGTGTGTGTGTGTGTTTGCTGACGGACAACATGTGTGTTACTTGTGTATTCTGCAGTGCTGCTGCCACCTGCTGGCAGAAACAAAACTCAGAAAATAAGATTTAGTCCAAGCAGATACTGTTTATCTACCTACTGACACGTCTAACTGATCTAGGAACAGGGCAGCAGCTGTTTAGACACAAAGAACCCATTGAAAGAAATATCTATAATTAAAATAATTGTTACTTACTGTACATCAGTGCAGTAAAAAAGTGAATTTAAACCAGTTTCCTATCTTAATTTCAATGTCAATCTGCATTTTACAGTAACAGCAACATCTGTATGTGTGTGTGTGTGTGTGTGTGTGTGTGTGTGTGTGTGTGTGTGTGTGTGTGTGTGTGTGTGTGTGTGTGTGTGTGTGTGTGTTTCAGGAGACTTTGGACATGCGGCCTGCTGAAGTATTCCTCAAACATTAACAAGCTGTGGCAGCACCGAACGAGTACAAAAGCAAGTTGTTGCAGTTCCAGAGGTTTGTCGTCCCACCCACCACATTTCTCCCTCTTCACGCTCCCACATGAGTAAGAAATGAACACATTGTTCCGGAGAACTTGCAACTGGTTCTAGGGGAGAGCGGGGGGTCAGCTGGGACATTTTTGTATCCACATAAAATAAACTGGTTTGGTTTCTGGTGAAATAAAATAATACTTGAACAGTGATGAAAAGATTCAGGTGTTTGTTTACAATTTAAACCCAAATGTGAAATGATTTATTCATTCATACATGTCTCTACATGTCATATTTCCTATTTCATACAGTCTGATTCTATAATATTTTATTGTTAGTGTTACAGTTTACTTATTTATCATATCTCCCTAAAATTTGGTTGGGAGAACTTAAAAAAAAACATAATTTAAATAAATAAAACATTTTGAACACCTTATATTTAAAAAAGTCACTTGTCCACACATTTTTCGACAAAAGGAAATGTTTTTATGTATTAATATAGAATTGTTCTGTCTTGTGAGTGACACTTCACAGTGGGGCTTTTTCTATTAAAAAAAGCCTTTTCCTTGTTTTTGTCACGATTATTCTGGTCAAAATGTTGCGATATTATACAAATAATCAACAAAACATACTTAAAACTCTTAAAATGATACTGGAATCACTTCACCTTATATTAAATTCAAAACATCTTAAATGAGGTTATTATAAATCATAAGGTCCCCCTGCATAGTAAAAGGAAAATGATTAAATTAATTTATTATCAAAATAGCAACATTGTGAGACTGTTCTTTGTGACATAAAATTCCTTTTTTTTTTTAATTAAGCAACATTTTTCACTTATCTTACATGATAGCGAGCTAGAAAGCTTTTTAAAGACACTCGTGACGATATTCACTATTTTCTTAATAATAGAAATTCACCGTGATCAACTTATTGTGTTTTTTTATCCCAATCGCACCATAAAACCCTGAATCTTTTGACTCATGTGTTTGCTACAAACAAAAATTCAGACAGTTAACACTATAATTAGATGATGGGACATATTAGATGTATGTGGCATTACTAAAAACAGTTTTGTAGAAAAATAATTCAAAAATGTCACAAAAAGAGTACACTTAAACTTTTAATGTGAATAAAATGTGAAAGAAGTGAAGATTGTGTGGCTCACTGTGAGCGTGGTGAATGACATAGACGTAGTTGTTTTTCTGATTTAATAAAAAGACACTGTCCCATCTGTCCTAATAGACCAAACCGTTTAATGTGAATGTTTCAAGTCCCTGAGGCCAGATGAACCCTTTAAACCCCTTTGAGGACTTTAAGAAAATCCTGAATGTCATATTTTCGTATACTTTAATTTGCTGGTTTAAATTACACGGCATTTAGAGCGAGGTCATGACCTTACAACGGCAAGAAAAAAACTCAAAAGCCGTTGCAGAGTTCATAATTATTCCACTGAATCTTTGTGATAAATTGGACTTCTCAGGAGGAACCAGGTCCGTCTTTGTTTAGAGTTCAACGCCCCCTTCGACCCACTCACTCCTCCACCAGAATGTACAGTATGCCGGTCGGGTCCGTCAGCAACACAGAGGATTATTGTAGACGATACAACACGTCCATTCAAGCCGGCAGAACAAACAGCTTGGCTAACATCCTGTCTGCCTGTTAACATTTACATTATATAGACCGCTCACTCCCCCAAAACCTGTGGCAACTTTGTGCTAAATGGGCTTATAACAGGGACAAAAATGTTTTAGTAGTGTACACATATTTTAATACTTAGAAAAGTTTATAGAAGACATTCCATCTGGTTTTTTTGTTTATCATAAAACATGACATAAAAGACAGAAAATGAGGATTTAAAGCTGTTCGAATTGTGCCATGGATAAGACATATGATGTTGTCAATTTAAAATATATTTAGCATGTCAAGAAAGTCTTGGTTTTGTGTGAAACTACATTTCTCTCCTGGCAGGATGTACGTCACCAAACACCAACATGGACGTTAGCTTGGCTTGCTAGCTAGCTAGCTCGCTGACTTTCCAAACGTAAAATTTAACATTATCTCACATTATGTGTTTTTCCAGACATGAAATCCATATGTGAGCCCAGGAAAGGGCTAGGTGATGATTCAATATGATAATTGATCGTCCATCAATGGCACAAAAGCACATACAAACTCAAATTTCTCAGCAAAACATATTATTTTGCGCTTATTTCTTAATTAAATGAGAAAATATTCAATATTTTCATATTTGCCAAGTATTTAATTCAAACAAGAGTGTACGAAACCATTTGGTTATATCATAGACTAGTCATTGAATGAGCAGAAAACATGCTCTATTGTGATATATATATCGTTATAACAGCTGGAATTCTTCTCGTTGGAGAAAGCTACACGTTTATTCTTGATAAAACATCTTGTTGGAATCAAATAAAACACAGCAGAAGATAAATATATATATATATATATATATATATATATATCCATATATCCACAGTCATCATTACTCACAGCTGCTCAATCTCCCGACCAAACGGCTCAAGTTGAAAGCTCAACATCAAGCACGAAATACCGTTAATATCCTCTAAAGCCTCGATGGTTTTTAACTGACAAGGTCAACTGTGATCCCATGGTATCGCAGCTCCAGACTGGATCGTTCTCCACCCAACACAGAAGCTCACTGACAAACCCCCCCACTCCGTTTAGCAGTGCGGACTTATCAGTCAGCATCAGTGTGAGGTTTCAGGAACACTTGCAGCACTTAAATCTTAAATCCCCTCTTCTGGCTCACAGGCTCAGCCTCTTTTCCACTCAACAAAGAAATTAGTTTGGAAAAAAGAAGGGGCTTGAAACTGCACTTTTTTTTTTTTTTTTTTCCTCGCCACAATGTGGAATTAAACACACATGAGTCTGATCATTCAGCAAAATTATTTTAAAACACGCGGAGTGACGCTAGCCAATGAGTTCTGGATCCTGAGAGTTTCCGCGCTGAAAGCTAAGAAGGATGGGCTCATAAAAAAATATAAAAATAATAAAAAGCCCAGTGACGACAGTCGTGGTGCCGGTGGTGGAGCGGGTTATGGAAACAGAGCGGAGAAAGGAGGACTTTTACTTGACTCAGACTCGCACATGAGCTGAATGACTACATTAACAGAGTTCGTCTGTCCAAACATGTGGTATTTGAGGAAAATAACAGCCCCAAACACAGATAAACAGACGACGAATATATCCTAAAATAGATTTGAATAGAGGGCACGAACGCTTCCTCTCAGATATAAGTAGAGACAAGTCTCTCAGATGACTCACTACCTTCCTGGTGGGAAGGATGAACTAATATATACTTTTTTTTCTATCACTTTGCAAGCCTTGTACTATAATCTGACTTTGTATTAAACTCTCCTTTACTGCAGCTAGAAAAGAGTGAGTCCCTGAAAGCACCACACCAGCTGCCTTCCCTCCAACCGCCAAACCAAACAGCCACACAGGCGCAAAAAAAAAAATACCACACAGAAATGGAAAATCTGACCCTTTATGTAATTTAAGCTGCTGGGTTTTTTTATGCTAAAATGAATGAAGTTGGCATAAGAAGTTGGTTTTTTTTTTCCCCACTCTGCAATGAACTTTCTGTGGCAGCGTGGAAAAGTCTACATTGACTTTTTAAGCTTTTTGTTGTGAGTATGATGGTTCACAGGTGGCTGGGTTGTTGGAGGTGCAGCTGAACAATCAAACATTGAGTGGGTGAACGTTTCCTCATACAACGATATGATATCTGAAGAAAAGTTAGTCCTCATTTTTTGTGCATTTTCCTACAAAAAAAGTACAGCGATACATACAAGATTGTTAAATACTTAGTTAGGTTAAGTAAAATATCCTGAAATACTTAGTTAGGTTTTAAGAAAAGATTGTGAAATACTAAGTAAGGTTTTTAAAAATATTGTGACATATGTAGTTAAGTTAAGGCAACAGAACTATTGAGTTAGGTTCAGGAAAGTTTGTTAAACACTTAGTTAGGTTTAGGAAAAGATGTTAAATTCTTAGTTAGGTTTAGGAAAAGATGTTAAATACTTAGTTAGGTTTAGGTAAAGATGTTAAATACTTAGTTAGGTTTAGGTAAAGATGTTAAATACTTAGTTAGGTTTAGGTAAAGATGTTAAATACTTAGTTAGGTTTAGGTAAAGATGTTAAATACTTAATTAGGTTTAGGTAAAGATTGTAAAATACTAAGTTAGGTTTAGGAAAAGATTGTGAAATACTTAGTAAGGTTTATGGCAACAGAACTACTTAGTTAGGTTAAGGTAAAAGATCGTCATTTGCATTACAATAACCACAGAAGTGCTGTTACTGAAGTATGCAAGTTAAGTGACAAACAAATCAACGTTGATTTCTCATTTCACAGGAATACTGAATATCTGTCTCCTGGCTGAAAGATCGCTTTTTCTTAGACCCATCCACCTCAGCTCAGGCTTTAGCGGTCTTTTAAATCATTTTTGGGGTCTCTACAAATGGTAAACCTTTTCCATAAAGTATAGCTACAAATGCTGGCTTCATGTGATCGATCTCAATTTGTACTGTAGTGATTTTGTCGTTTTGGCCGCCGGTGTTAAAAGCAAAAGAAATCAATTTTCTTAATGTTTTCATAAATGTTTTTATAATTATGTTCAACACAAAATGCCGCTACTCATTCACGTTGTGAACATTTTAGTGTCTCATCTGTACTAATTACACTCTATACTTCTTTCCCAAATTAGCTGGTTGGGTTTGTACAAATTTCAAAGTCATCTTAAACACCCTTTAAAGTCATTTCACAGAGCGTTCTCCACTCCCTCCTGCTCCCTCTCATTACACACACAGTTTGAACTCGTCTATCATTTCCACTTTGCTTGACAAGAGCACAGTCTGCACCTTTGTAACAGGATCTCATTTACTCGGCTTAAAGCATTACTTTATAGTTAATCTCAATTATTCCAGCTGTAAGTTTTGAGAGTTTGACACTAAAGCGACTCAGCTCTTCATCACATAGCGGTTTTAAACTCATTTGTCTTTTCATGCCTATTCCCCTCCTCATTACCCCCTCACCATCTCTGCTGGCCTCAGCATTGGAGCACACACCAGCCAGAGAGGTTTATGTCTGCAAAAAGCAGCAGATGTTAACAGACTGACCACACACACACACACACACACAAGAGTTCTGAGCTGAAATCACTCCGTCCTGTCAAGTCTGAGGGTGGGCGGCTAAATTTTGGCCGCAACACAAAACAGAACTGTGCAACCACGAACGTGAAGAAGCATGTAAACGAAAAGAAAACTGCAACTCAGGGTTCTCTTACGGGAGTTTAAGTAGCTGATGCATGCACCCACTTGGCCGATACACATAGCTGTCGTCGCCTGCACGGCCTTATCGCCACAGGGCGGGCTGTCAGAGAGCCAAGATACGGAACAGATAGCTGATCTCTTTCACCAATCTGTTCAGACAGGCAGCTCTGCTCGGCTTCACACACTCTCACTGTAAAATCAAAAACAGAGTGGAGCGTTGTGGCCCTCAAACTGTTTTGGTGTTTGGGTAAGAGACTGAGAAGACATAAGTGTCTTACAGCTGAGCTCACTAGCTTCAGCCACCCTGTGGGACTCGAGGGATTCATTCTGGGTTTTGTTTGGTTGGGTTCCAGGGTTTGAGCCTCAGATGTTTCTGGAGCCCCTGAGGTCCTGGAGGAATCAGGTGAACCTGGAATGTATGGTTTGGTTTCTGTTTCTGGTGAGGATAGTACAGACCTCGGCTAAATGTTACCACTACTAAGGCTACATCCACAAAAGACTTTTGATATGTTGATGTTCACCTCTAAAACAGAGACGCTTGAAAACTCTGCTGACGATGTTTTAGATTGAAAAGTCCGGGGCTGGTTGTTTTATTCCGGATGGCCAGAAACGGAGACGCTGCTTGATTTGATACGGTTGTTATCATATCATGACAAGTCCTTTCCTAATTCCTCACAGCCATAGACTGTAAATAATAAGCGCCCTAAAGCATACCCTGCTTTATGGTCTGTTTGACTCTAAATGGAGCATCATTTACTAAATGAACATCATGCTGTATTGAAGAAGACTTGAAACTAGAGATTGAGACCATAAACTCATGTTTACAATGTTTACTGAGGGAATAAATCAAGAGAGAAGTAGAGTCATTTTCTCATAGACTTCTATACAATCAGAGGAGTCGCCCCCTGATGGACAGGAGAGAGAATGCAGGTTTAAGATACGTTAGCATTGGCTTCACTTTTCAGTACCGCAATGCAGCCTAGTCAGACCCCTTTCATCTAATCCTTTCCAGGACGATAACAAAATGATCAGCCTTGAAAACGTAGTAGTGTGGATGTAGCCCAACACTAAAGAAATGGTACTCATGTGCCAAAAAGAGACCATTTCGTTTGGAGGGCTGATGACAGATTTAGTAAAGATTGTAAGCAGTTAATCCAAAGCCTAGAAACTGTTTACCAAATACAGATGTTTAAATAAAGTGTACAATGTTCATAGATGCAGGAAGAAAGTGACAATGTGCACGCAGTATTTCTTAATGAAAATAAAGTATAAAAGCTAAAACCACATGATTAAAAGAAATCTAAGCAAGATTTTCCATGCCATAGGCATTTAGAAAAACACTCTTTTATCCAAATCCAGTTGTTCTGGTCGTCTCCCCCAGACATTAAAAGAACTCTGTACGTGAACACGAGGGCCCGTGCCAACATTCACATATCGTTTGAATACGTTTGCATGGAAAATTTGGTGGTGTGACGCATTGAAGCAAAACATCGGAAGCCGACTATCACGAAAGTTACACAGCCAAACCTCCAGCAACCTCACACCGACACACAAATCCCTCCCAGTGAATGTCTTCTTATCTGTGTAGACATAATGTAACTTCCAGTTAACGTCGGACTGAAGACCATTTCACTGAGCTCACCAGCTTAAAGTTTGGCCACAGAGGCTGGCGAAAAAAACACTTCTCTCACGTACTCAACTGTCGGTACTTGAAACTTTTCTCAGCCTCTTGGACTAATATAGTTTCCTCCTTGAAAACCAGGCGCATGAAAAAAAAAAAAAAAAAAAAATCTAGGGTAATGCAGTCCAGACCACCCCGGTGAAAAAAAAAAAAAAAAAAAAAAAAAAATCCAACCACGGTGCATGTAGCTCTGGTGCGACCACAGTCAAGACAAGAAAAAGATGGAGTCCAGAAGCATCTAAGGACTGTATATCAAACACACACTAACGGTTTACACATGTCAACACTACTGGCTTCTACTTATGGTCAATGGGAAGACCAACTGGAGGGACTGATGGTTTATTGACATTCTTAAAATGTTAAAAGGAACAGTTCACCACTAAAATCAAAAAGACATATTTTGAGTTGCCTAATTTTGGAGGTGTCAGCCTTTAACATGTCTGCCTTCTCTTGAATATAACGGAACTATAAAGAGATATTGCTGTGAGTTTTTCAAATGGATACTTACTATTTAGTACTATTTAGTCCCATTATATTGCAGAGAAAGCAGACATCTTCACAGCCAATACCTCCAAAACTAGGCAACTCACACCAAAACAAACTTGACTGACGATGAGGTAAAATGTACATGTTTTGAGTTTGGGTTGAACTGTCCCTTTAAGAGCACCACAGGTTAGTTTACACATGCAGGGTTTGCAGGCAAAGTTGGACAAAAGACGAAGTTCAACAGCACACCTCCACATTAATCACTCTAGAATGACAAGATTGCAAAATAAAGCACGTTGTGAGTTACAGACTCTTCTGACTCACAGGATGTGGACTGTGGGTATTAGCCTTTTTTTAGAGATATGTCTTGACATGAGTTGTATCCGATCGTCGTTAGCGATAAGGGAGGACAAAACTATTTGTGTTTGGTTGTCCATCTGCACTCTTTGTTGGTTGTTAAAGCCTGTTCATGTAACATTTTATCTTCTGGTCATTTGATGCATGATGTGTTTTCTATTGCACATTTAATGGTTTTACTGGTTTTACGCAGGTTTATGGCAACGTATGATTTGGGTTGTTTTTTTATTAACTTGGCCATGTTTGGAGTTGTGATTGGGTGAGGAACTGGCAATCTGATCTGGCAACACTGAATGGTTGCTATTCTAAAGCAACATTTATTTAAAGGCACTTAGTGGTGCTTCTTGCTATTTTTTAAGTTCAAAGTCATTCATGTAAAATCAAACTTCTTCTTAGAAAATGCACGAACAATTGATTTGGTAGGTTGGGAGAAAATTCAGTAGAACCAACGTTATAAATATAAATATTACATTTATGAGAATGCAAACGCATATAAAGACTTCACCACAGAAAAACACTAAAGTACAAAAGCATGTACATCAATCACCGCCATGCATAGTCATCAGATACAGCAAGAGATCACTGACATCACTAAAGCTTAACCTCTTTTAACCTTCTCACAGGATCTGTGTGTGTGTGTGTGTGTGTGTGTGTGTGTGTGTGTGTGTGTGTGTGTGTGTGTGTGTGTGTGTGTGTGTGTGTGTGTGTGTGTGTGTGTGTGTGTTGTTTCCATCAATCTGTCTCCATCTGCTCCTCAGTCAAAGCTACTTAACTGCTCCGTCTGCTCTCAGTTGCTGAGTCAATGGCCTTCCTCCTCCTCCTCCTCATAAACACGCTGTCCATCGGACCATTGAGGCTGATCGGACCTTTATTAATGCCATTCATTGATGGGGTTGGACACAGTCACTTTCCAGGTCATGACCTCTGCTCTGGTTGCCGTGGCATCGAGGGAAAAGGCACTTTAAGCGGAATTAATTGTTTAAAAAATGACGGTACAAGGGTGGGATTCTACCTTGATTATTGAATTGTTTTGTTATTTGGAGATGAATCAACTAAATTACTCATCAAACACAAATCTTACTGACGCCATTCCCCTCTCCCTCTATCTCTTTCAATTTAAGCGTCCATCGCCACATACATTGTCACACTCATTTCCAAATGCACCGCCGTAAAACTTCCCGGAAAAACATTTCCTGTGTGTCACAAAAGGTACCTCTGAAGTAAATTCAAAAAGGAAACCAAAAGCCACATAAGTGTTATTGTCAGTGATGAATGTGTGTGTTGTGGGAACGCAGGTATCCGACTAATGCTCCGGGGATGAGCAGCTTTTGTTTATCATGAAAGGCTCTCCGTGTGCAGGTTCCTCACTCATTGTTTCATACAGTCGTGTCGGCGCGGCGGGCGGGAAGTTCAGGGAATCCAGCCGCCACATTCTCTGCATTCCAGAGGTGAACACTCGACATTCTTTACAAAACTTGTCAGCGAAGGAGTTGACCGAACAAGGAAACAAGTGATCCGCTGAGAGACTGAGTGAGCAAACAAATGACTGAGAGCACTTTGTGAAAGTGAAAGACTGACAGAATGAAATGTATATATATATATATACATATATATATATATATATATATATATATATATATATATATATATATATATATATATATATATATATGCATATATGTGTGTGAATATATGTGTATGTATATATATGCATATATATGTGTATGTATATATATGTATATCCAAGGAAAAATGCTTATAAAAAAAAAAAAAAAATATATATATATATATATACATACATACATACATACATACATACATACATACATACATACATACACACATATATATATACACATACATGAATATATATATCCATACACATATATATGCATATACAGTACCAGTCAAAAGTTTGGACACACCTTCTGATTCAATGGTTTTTCTTTATTTTTATTTTTAATTTTTTCTACATTGTAGATTAATATTGAAGACATCCAAACTATGAAGGAACACATATGGAATTATGTGGTAAACAAACAAATGCTCAACAAACCAGAATATGTTTTATATTTTAGATTCTTCAAAGTAGTTGAATGAGAAGGTGTGTCCAAACTTTTGACTGGTACTGTATATATATATATATATATATATATATATATATATATATATATATATATATATAAGTGTGTGTGAATAAGCGTGTTCAGAAGCAGTAAAATGAGTGAATGAATTTCCCAAGTGAGTAATAATTTAAAAACTGCTGAAACAAAACAAGCAAGTTAATACAAGCTTGAATGTCAGTGAGTGACTAAGTAGTTGAGCATGTAAGGGTTTGAAATAACGCCACATAAACCAGTATATGAGCTGATGAGTCATTCATGCAGTGAGTAACACAGCGATTCAGTAGAGTTGGTGACTTGAAATCGAATACAAGAACCTGTGAGTAAAAATAATCCAACTGACACGTTGCTTACAAACCACACGTCATTGTGTTTGGATGCATTTCTTCATCACATGGTGCCGTTTGTACAACTTGTGCTACTCGTAAGTCTTTGTCAACCACTTGTGCCTCAGGGGAAACACATCAACGCTCACACACACACACACACACACACACACACACACACACACAGTTTTCATGTGTTACACTCTGGTTAACCAATCGTTGCTCAATCCCACCGTCGGCCTCCAGGTGCACACTTCAGGATTCCATGCAAGCCACATGTGTCTTTAGTTGCGCCTCCATTTCTGCACAAACTTGCAGCTGCTGTAATTAAATACTTATATGAGCTCATATTCCTGTAATATGCAAGTATATGCAAAGGTCACTCAAACACTCTGAAACCCAAAACCAACCGGGGGGGTTGAAGAGGCATGTTTTCTTTAAATAATTGTCAAAATTACACCATTTAGCAGAGAAGCAAGAAGCTGTACAAACAGATATTATGGTCAGATTTCCAACTTTCACAGGTCCTTTGAACACATCATGTGTGACGAACACTTTCAACTGTAAAAAGCAGCCAAATGAAAGCTTAAAATTGTGATAATTAATAAAAAAATCCCTTTATTCTACATGTCCGTTTAAAAATGTTGCCCAAAATAAATTGTTTGCGAGAACTAGATCCTACAAAACACATTAAATTCCCGCCTTTACACACCAGCGGAAACTCAAAAATACCAAATACTCATCTGTCAATATTTTGCACTAAAACTTTTATGATTTAAAATTTGCGACTGTTGCAACACTTTTTGGCTAAAAGGTTTGAATAGTGAAATGCTCTGAGCAAATTTGCCTCAGGTAAACTTACGTAAAGTATATGTGTAGTGCTTTTATTGTGAAAGGTAAGAATGGAAGTAGTATATCTGCACCACCTTTGTCAGTGTTGAAAGGAGTAATAAAGTTTGTCTTTCACACAATAAGATTGGTTAATGTCTCTAATTTCCGTGCAAAAACACAGAAAATAGCTTTTACGTTGCATAATATTCACGTTATGTTATAATATTCACTCATGACAAGAAAAATCTCTCATTTCCAGCCCGGCTTCATCCTTGTAAAACGCGTGAGAAGCGGAATGCAAATTTCCTTGGCGTCGATCTCTCAGACAGGAATGTTGTCGCTACAAGATCTTCACAAAACACTGAGGTACGATACCTTATCTGCACGTCCAAAGTTAGCTCCACCTCAAATAGTTTAGCTCGGTTTTTCAATATCAAAATAGCAGGTAAGCCGCTTTTTTCTAAAGTAGGTGTCATTTAGTTTTTTTCCAACAGAGCCCTGCCAACTTCAAACCATTAAGAACATGTGAAACAGCCGGAGCTGTTCTAAACAAAATCCATTCCACTCATAGTTATCTGATGGAGAATATAGATTTCCAAGGCCTCCCTCTAAACCCCCAAAACCCACTGGTGGGATTGAAAAGCATGTTTTTCTTTTAACAATCGGCAAAAGTACACAGTTTATCTCAGCAGCTGTAAAAACAGTCATTAGCGTCAGATTTTCATCTTTCCAACAGTCCTTGAACACATCAGAAAAATCCACCGAAACAGAGCTTAAAATTGTAACATTTTATCGAAGACATTTATTCTACATGCCTCGTTTAAAATCACCTCCTGAATTAACGTAATGCTTAAACCAAAACCCGTAAAAAACATTAAATTCTGCCCTCTTTAGAGCACTTATGAAGCCATGACTGACTTGCCTTAGACCAACAGTGACGTGACAAATAATCAGCAGGTTGTTGAACTCAGAGCATTGAGGAGAAGACGGAGGAGGCTTTAAATAAAGGTTGGAAAATGTACATAGTTCAATATATATAGCGAGTAGATCCTCCATTTTTCCCCAACATGGGTAACACTTGTGGGCACTTGTAAAATGTTGGATATATAAATTTCATATTTTGTCAGGAGTAATAGCTTCATCAAGATAATGATATGTTAACCTTTGCCGACCCAAAAAGACCCATTTTTTGGTCTTTTTTTAGGGGGACATGGTATCTTTAAGGGGGAGATAGTGGGTCTACAGTAGAAGCCATATGGAAGCGGTGTACGTCATCGGAAAGCTGGGAAAGTTACAATTAATTTGAGATGAAGCTAGAAATCAGAAATAAAAAAGAATTCATGAAATAATTAAAATAAGTTGTGAAAGTGTAAAAGGGTTTAGAACATTATTATGGTAGTCTATAATTGCCATTATCATGCACAGCTTAACATCTCACAGACGGCCATTCATTCAGAGGAAATGATGCACCAAAGCCACGCAGACAAACGCACAGAAGCACATTTTAATCTTCAGTCTTCAAAGACTCATCTCAACAGACTGAATACATCTACCAACAGCAGCTCAGACCTCTGGAGAGAAGCTGTGCTCTGTGACCTTGCACCTGATTCCTGACATTCTTTTCTCTCTTCGTGGGCAAAACAACAGACAAGTTCGAAATAGAGAAAGAACATCAAGTCTTTTTTTTCCAGGTATTGTTCCCTCGTGTATCAGCGCCGCTTGGCTACCGTTAGCGATGCTGCTGTTGCTGTTGACTACGGCCAAATCTCTGAGGGACTTATAGGGCAAGATGTGGAAACATACATCCGGCCTGTACTCTGCTTCAAAAGGATCAACACGACAAAAATCTAAACCTTGAAGGTCAAAATGCAAGAACAAGAAGCCACATGTGAATCACGATGAAACAGTTTCTTATCATGTTTGTAACCGGTTGTTTGGTGGCTTTTAGAGATAGTTGGACCTCAATGGTGAAGGACTGAAACTGACCTCTGGTGTCATCTGGGATGAGCGACATAGCAAAGAGGAGCTCAGTGATTTAACACAGTCTATACTGAGATTTACTGATGAGAGGAAATGAAAGAATCCAGTGAGTTAGCTCCACCTAAATGCATTTATTGTTCTCATTTGTAAAGAATTAAAATTGTGTTTGTTTTCAATAACAAGCATAAAACACAGTGTTGATGTATTAAACATATCCCATTGATATGGCTGGTTTATCATTTAAATAAAGTCAAAATAAAGTTTACAAGGTCTTTTCTGCAAACCAGCACTGCTGAGCTACTGGAGGGAAACCATCTGCTGGTCTCTGGTGGTGGTGGTGGTGGTGGTGGGGGGGGGGGTTCTGTGACCTTACATGCACTGGTGGTCTGCAGAAAGTTTGTATCTCCAACCAGCTGTGAGTACTTTTTCTAAAATGTACTCACAGCTGTCATTTTACCACCAAATATATAAACGTCAATAACTGTGATTTCCCAAACTATGAATATTTAAATGTGTCTTTTCAAGCTGCTGACATATTTGGTTCTTAAAAAAAAAAAGTGTTGCCATAAAAGTAAAAGTTAAAATTTGATGAGATGAGCACTTCCATAAAATACAAATACTGGTTAAATCACAATACTGTAATCTACATAATGCTGGATTTATTCAGGTAAAACATTCTTCGGTTTTGCTTCAATTGAAGATGGATCATTTGTGCAGAAAATGAAAAACGGCATTTAAATTCTTCCTGCAGCATGTCTGCAATTTCATAGTCAAGTTGTCCATTTATCTTCACTCTGTTTTCTCACAGACTTGTGGACAATATGTTTTAAAAATTGCATTTCACACATTTGGTGAAAGTATGTAATTATATGATAAAATGTATGAAAAATATTAATTGATAACGATCTTTCACACATTTAAACTTTGACATAAATACCCTTGAACACGCACACGCACACACCAGCTGAAGGTATCTGTCTTTTTCTTTTTTTCTGACACACATTCCAGACCTGTTTTACAAGGTCATTAAAAATCTGTTTTAATAAGAGAACTGTGGCAACAGGTTCCTACACGGCTGCTGCTTGGCCTTCTGCTGCTCAAAGACAGAGAACCAAAATAGTAAAAAGGGGCGGAGCAATGAATCAATAATAAATCGTGATATGAGACTATCTATCATCTTAGATTTTTGGATATCGAAACATCACATACGTGTCTTTTTCCTGTTTCATTATTTGCCTTTACCCACTTTATCATTATATCCACATTACTGATGATTATATTGTTTAAATATTTTGAGAAAGCAGAAATAGTCAATCCTAGAATATGGTTGCAACATTGAATTTGAGGTATTTGATCAAAAATATGGTGATATTTGATTTTCTCCTCATATCCCATCCCTTACATCTGGTTCCATGCCCTTTTAACAACTTTGTTAATCAATGACGTATGATTTAAATCATTTCTTCAGTAAAAAACAGAACATTTATGGGTGACAAATGACAATAGTTCATCACAAATGAAATCATGGAACATTAGGACTGATTTTACACAGTAGATGTGGTTTTGAGCCTTTTTTTTAAAACATGAAATGCAGATTTCTTTTAATAAATCTGGTAAGAAATGTCAATATTAACATAATTCATAACAGTTAAAGTCATATCATTAAGTTCCCTGCTTAAAAAACACGTGTGCAGCTACTGGCAGGGCCACTCAAACAAACTGATTTCCTTATTCGACACAACAGGCGTCTTTGTGAGAAAGTAAATGATCAACCGGCGTTCATAACGTCACGTAACCTCGTCACCGGTCGACTGAACTTCTGCAGGCCGAGTCCACCTGTAGCATCGTCTGCATTCCTCACCAACGCAACACGTCAGAGCTGATATACGTCTGTTCACGCCTGCTGTCATGTGTGGAATGTGGCCGCACTTCACACACAGTAGCACTCACAGTAGCACTCAAACATGCGCCGGCAAACATGCGCACACACACACACACACACACATACTGGGAACACTGGGGGCTGCTCGGCGGTGTAACGGCAGGAAAAGCTGACGTGATTACATTCAAACAATACGCGTCGGGACAAAGAGCGGCTGTTGTTGTGGCCTCGCCGAGTCAACGAGGGACTTCAGGGCAGGTTGGAAACAGCACAAGAGCTTCTGTTTCACTGGGAAGTAAAGAAACCGTTTGGATAAGAGCATGATTAAAGGCAGTAAACACAAGCTACAGCTATTAAATATGCTTGTGGACTGTTTTATTTTGCTTCAGCGTTAGTTGAAACTATCAATTTCCTCTTTTTGAAATAAATCAAATATTGCTTTATCTATAAAACGCTGCATAACATAAGGACAAATGCACATCTGAAAATTTCCAGAACCCAAAGTGTGAACTGGAATGGATACATTTCTGACACAATAGATTGATGATTAAATATCCCATAACATTTGTATTATATAAAACAAACCAACAATCATTCACATCACTACTATGTTTTCATGAGGTTACCAGCTCATAAAGTACAACTATACTATAAAGTGACTGCATCCAGAGAAACAGAATATGAGCAGAAAGGACTTTGAACTGTTTCACGTGGTCATTTAACTAGTTCAAAAGAAAATGGCGGTTCTTGCTAGTTGTTACGGTGATAACACCCGTCAGTTTGGCCGTAAAGTTTTGACGTAGCTCTGGAGAAGGGCCGCTCAGTAGTTAGCTAGTTAGCTAGTTAGCTTGTTCTTCTGCAGAGAGACGTGGTTAGATAACCACATGCCATGGGACCTTGTTTTGCAAAACATATAAACAGGATTCAAAGACAAGAGAAAAACCGTCGTCCTCGTTCCTGTCTGATTTGAGCTGTGATTTACACATATATGACGTTTGTCGGGCCATGTTGCCGTTGGTGACGCAAATTGTTGCTTTCTTGACGTGAAACAATATCTTCTAAATTGACAAACAGTATATGTTTCATTCATTGCGCAATATAAACCGGATCTAATAACTATTTGTCTCTAGCCGGTGACTATCGTACATATTTTGTTTTACAAAATATTGTCCCATTGACTTCCCCTCTCTATGGGTTCTAGAGTGTCATGTCGGCCTGGAGCTGTTTCTCAGGCTTCACCAGGAAGCTGACATTTATAAATATATATATATATATATAAATAATAAAATACATAGTGGGGGAATATGTGTCACAGATCTTTGAAACCAACAACCTCAAACTACAGAGCAGAGACGACCAAGAACTTACTCACAGAACGTGACTCACTACCGTTTTCTTTTTTTTTTTGTTTGGTTTTTAAGCGTCTGTCTTCCTTCCAGTCCACGGGCCCTTCAGCCCGGTTAGGAGGAGCCTTTACTGGCTCCACAAGGAGAGCCTTCAGAGCTCCAGGGTCAGGGCAAGGCTGTGTTTATTCACCCGTTTATAAAACACACACACACACACACACACACACACACACACACACATATAAACACACCGTCACACACAGGCTTCCCACACACTCACACACACACACACACACACATATATAAACACACCGTCTTCCGAGGCTTCCCCTCTCCGTCTGTTTCACACACAGTCTCCTCTGTTTCCTTTTTCATCTCAGACTCTTTCTCAACCCTGCAGTTTGTTGGCACATTCGGGTTTGTTGATGTTGTTACTGGTTTACACGTGTGTGTGTGTGTGTGTGTGTGTGTGTGTGTGTGTGTGTGTGTGTGTGTGTGTGTGTGTGTGTGTGTGTGTGTGTGTGTGTGTGTGTGTGTGTGTGTGTTTAGCTTTTACGTCACACAGGATTTACTGAAACTTAACTGTGAAAAAAAAATAATCAGCTTGAAGATGTGTTTTAGGTGGTAGAATTGAAAAGCTGTATGTCAAAAGAACTCAAGGTTGTCGCGTTGGACGTTGAGGGTTAAAAACATATTTCCTCTATCAGCATCTTCCTATTAGTGATGGGGATCTACACCAATACACAATTTCCTGTTTGGCTATTTACAAAGTGACGTCATGTACTTCTTTGCATCAATTCAGTCACATTTTAATCAGAATATGATGACAGTTGGTGGGTTGTTTGGTCACTATCCGTCAATCCAGTGTTATCAAACCTCACCCACACGGTCAAAGCTTTCTATAAACCAAAAAAAAAAAGAAAGAATTTATTTCAATGAGCGTTGACACAGTCTTATTTCTTGTCCCATAACGTTCTGGCAAAAACACGTCTTAAGTTCAAGCACATATTCCCAGTAGATATCAATTTTTCTTTTTATAGGAATGGCACAATGCAGCTATTTTTGACCTCACAATTAACAGAACAATATTAGAAGAAAACGTATTGTTTTAGATATAAGGGTCAGCATTAAAATAGCCTGAATAGGGACCTTTTTCTTAAAATACTACAACTCTGTGGGGTTAGCATTTCCTGTATCGCGCCATTGGAGCATCAACTGGAGCGTGTCAATTATGGCTTTCATTGCACTTCGGCCTATTCTGTTTTGTCTCTTTATTTAAAGCTACAACAAGCAACTTTCATTTTGTGTTCAAAAAAACCACTCTGACATGGTTTTTGAACATTTATACCCACAAACAAACTGCATCCTGCAAACCTACGTATCCTCATAAGTGTGTAAGGTTCTGCTATCAAGTTGTAAATTGCCTTCAGACAAATAAAAAAGAACTAGTGAGCTTTCTAAGTAGGTTAATTTTAGAACAGCACCCACACAGGTGCACTTTGTCATGTAACGAGTCTCGGCCTGTATTTCCCCTCTTCTCTCACATTCACTCTTTCACCTCGTAAAGAAATAAAAAAGCACAAGCTCTCACTCCCACTTTCTATTACTCCTGCCCTCCGCCAACTCTCTACAAGTTTCATTTAGAGTTTTCATCGTTGTCTGTTGTTCTCATCATATTCTGCAGCTCAACATTTTTGTGTAGCTATTTTTGTCTTTATTGAGACTCTTCAGCGTTCTTCATTTAAACGTCCATATCCTTCCGCTCACACCTCTCTCTCTCTCAGACATCTTGTTTGATTATGTACCAGCATCTCTCTTCCTCACGGTCATATCTTTAAGGTTATAAAATCATCTCCAATGCTTTTCTGTGTCGCAAAAACTCTCTTTTTTTTGTCTACAACCCTGTTTTTGTCACCACTGCCATTACAACTCATTTCTTTTTTATCTACCAATATGCAAGAGATGTCCCATCAGCCTTCCATCTCATCTCCTCCCTGCTGTCCTAATATCCCTAAATCCATTCCTTTCATTTCCCTCCCACTGCTGTGATTATATGTTTGTGTTATTCAGCCGTGTCATGTGGTTAAAGGTATGCCACAGCGATAGGAAGTGTCATCAGATCTGTTTCACTTCAACAGCTGCCAAACCTCACAGGTCTTCCATCAGAGTGAGAAAGTAACACAAAGCGCCAACCAATGGATGAGAAAGTCCTCCAAGCATAACCAACTCATAACTCTAGACATGCATCCGTTTCTAGAACTGTATTTCTTTCACAACAAGAGCCAAGAAACGCATGTATATGTTTGATGTATCTTCTCAAACACAACCTGTAGGTTATACAACTCAACAAATGTGTCCTCCAGGCAGGGCAACAGAGCGCTGGAATGATCCACTTCTTAAACATGTTGCAACAAATATTAAATACACTTTTAACTCTGGTACATTTATCCTTCATCTAACTGCATGAGCAAATAAATCACATTATTGGATTCATAAAAGTGTCAACAAGATCTTGAAAGATCTTGAGATGTCTGGCTAACTGGCATAAAATAAACTTTTGTCAATGTTGGTGTACTCAGTAAAGTGTAGATCTTCGCCTGCTGAGTCCTCAACAACCCGTGCTGTATTGTGTGATTAAATGAATACACACTACATTCAAACTCAAAAACAAGCAGCGACGTATGCAGGAACTCGTCTCAAAGTTGTCTCGTAAGTCACGTCAAACAATCTTGCCAAAAACAAAAAAACTAAAACAAAAGCTGTCTGCCAGTGTACGGAGTGGTGGCAACGTACTCAGCAGTGTGTGTGCTGGTAGTTATATTCGTTGTAAGCTGTTTGCCAAACACATTGACCGCAACAATAGAAAGTCAGCAAACTGTTACCAACCAACTAAGTCTCTGGATGCAAAGTAGCGGCTGTGGGTCGGTGAAGCACTCAGCTGTGTTATCGCTTGACGAGGAGTCAGCAGGCAGTCAATGGCAGTATTAAACAGACAATAAAGGGTGTTTTGAGAAAGTGAGAGTCACTGCAACCCAGGGGAGGACTTTGACCATGCAGGCATAACTGGTCGTCCAAAATATTACGCAGTTTGCTGCAGAAAAATGAGAGATTAGCTGTGGACAGACACAGAGAAGCACAGAGGACCACATGATCTCCCTGGATCATGCCGATGATTTAAGAGCACTGGCCTAAAGTGAACTAAAGTGAATATTGCCAGGATGCCATCCTTGTTTACCACATAATCGACGTAGCTATCTGTTTGAAAGAAATTAGCTGGAATGTGTCAGCAGCCACGACTATAAAATAACTTATTTATAACCACTACTGTCAGGCTGTACTTTCTGTCTTCACCTTCTTACACCTTCTTCTGAACTTCTGAAGTAGGCCGGCCGTACTGCGGTGTGCATCAGCGAGACAAAAATGCAGTGGGAGGGTATTTGAGGCATCCTGTACCAACAACACAACGATGCCCTGGGCAACACCGGAGACAGTTAGGTAGGAGGTAATGCCAACAAGAAAAGAAACACAGGAAGTACAGCAACACAAGCAGAGCTGTAGAGCTGAAAGGATGCATCATAAATCAATATCTGAAAACACACACAGACATGTTGCTATAACACAACACTTAGAAAAGCACACTTGCACGAAGCTACCGTATGAGTGCACACTTTGTATATAAACATACATGTCCAGCTGCACAAATACACACAGTGAGGCCTGCAGAAACACACACACACACACACACACACACATATATTAAAACACAGCCAAGAAAGCCGTCGATGAAGTATTCACTGCGTGTAAACAGGAATATTAGTGTAATATTCATTTTCATCAGCCATGTAAACAGCGAATCAGGAAGACCGTCTTTTTCAGAATAAGGGCAAAACAACAAACGTAGTCAGTTTCCCACACTCCTCTGTGACCTACATCTTCTCATTTCAACAAACCTCAAACCAAAAGGCTTCGCTTCCTAACCTCAGAGCGGGTATTTGTCTGTGTTTTGTTTTGTTTTTTTAAATAGGTACGTATATTACAAAGTTAATAGGTATAGACACTTTGAAATGGGTTTTTTTTAGGCTGCAAAACTTGATAAATGATTCAAATAAAAATTAAATATATGGATATTCAAAGTTGATGCGACATCACCTCCCTAGCACGGCAACAATTTGCACATGAATGCACGATTACAAGAACTACTCTTTGATTATGACCGTCGCCATGTTGTTCTTTTGGCAACTGATGAACCAAAGTTACCATATTTGGAATGTGGAGTCATGACGTAGAGACCCTGTATACAGCTCTGGTAGCGACCTGTCAATCCCAGTAGTCCCGCCCTAAAGCATACCCTGCTTTATGGTCTGTTTGACTCTAAATGGAGCATCATTTACTAAATGAACATCATGCTGTATTGAAGAAGACTTGAAACTAGAGATTGAGACCATAAACTCATGTTTACAATGTTTACTGAGGGAATAAATCAAGAGAGAAGTAGAGTCATTTTCTCATAGACTTCTATACAACCAGAGGAGTCGCCCCCTGATGGACAGTAGAGAGAATGCAAGTTTTAAGAAACTTCCGCCTGATAAAACATGATAAAATAGAGACAGTTTGTCTGAAGCAGCTGTTCTTAATACTGCGAATGAGGCCTGTAAAGAGAGGATCTCGTGTGCTGACTGACTGATACACCATTATTAGTTTGACGAGCTGCGTCAGCGTCGAACAAACAGTCCTCTCTGTGTTCAAGTGTCTTTGCTTTCACTCCAAGAATACACAGCGACCACACACCGGTCTGCAACGAGTCACCACTCAAGACTCCTCTTTCTCTCTGCGGCTTTGCGATGGTTTGGAATTCCCATAAATGTCCGATCTGTACTTGGCGCAGCTGGAAAAAAAACAAAACGCCGTAAATCAAACCGACGGAGTGTTTTTTGTTGTCTGCTGCTACCGAGGGCCGTCTGGATGGCAGCGAGGGAAAAGGTAGGCAGGGAGGAAGCAAAAACCAAAGGAATAAAATAACTGGGACGGCTGGTGAGGCATGAAAGCCTGCGGTGGGAGAGATTAGCCAGCAGAGCCAAACATCTGCACAGGAGACTCACCAAACCTACGTCTGAAACTTTCACATCCAGAGACGTTCAGCTGACGGTTTCAACCACAAAAGGCTGTGAAAACAACACACCTGATTCTCAGGAAACGCTTTTCAGCTTCAGTCTCTGCTGCCTCACCTCCAAAGCTCGTAATAGACTTGATAAAGACATCAAAATGCAATGTTTACATGAAGAAAAAAGACTACTGTTCAAACCATAACGGGTCTTAACTGGTAGAACATTCAGTACAAGGTAAACATCTAACATATGTATATGATATATAC
>NC_072472.1:3343387-3465887 GCF_027596085.1 Anoplopoma fimbria | reverse complement strand
ATATAAGATAATATTTAATAAAGGAAACAGAAAAGTCTTCAGCCTTTATCTGAAAGAAGTGAGAAGTAGAGCTGATATAGTTGAATAAAAAATAACAAAATAAAGAATAATAATGATAATAATGGGATTAAAATATAAGACAATGTTTAAAAAGTGCTGGAACAGTTGCACAAGTGAGCTAGTCATAAACAGTCATACAATTAGCAATATTAAAATGAATGTCAGTTATTAAGCAAATTAAATGAATGTAACATGAATGTATTAACCGTAAACTACAAGTCAAACCATATCAATTAATTGTGTATCGGCAAACATCTCAAGACATGAGTGATAACTATGGTAACCAAAAACATGCTTCTGTTTCTTCTTTTTCCTCTTGATTGTCATCTCCCCTTTAGGTCAAGGAGCAAGGAGAAAGACAACGTTGATCCTTTATCCGAAAAGATTAAAGAGGAGAAAGAGGATGAGAAGGTTGAGGATGTACGGACCATATATTCAAAATTGAATGCTAGAGTGCATTTTATTGCTTATGGGTTCCATTTTTAACTTGTAGGACAAAATAATGTGCAATAATTATTCAGTCTTGCTTACATGGCATAAAAACAAGCCTTTACTAGTTTTGGTACTCTAATTTCCGAGCTTTGAAAGCAGTCCTTTAAGGCAGCATAGATCCTCCCTCTGACTTTTGAACTTTCTGAAGTCAGACTGTCACCACAAGTAATAAACAATAAAAAACTACTGAAGTGTATTTAATGACATCAGATCACTACAGACATTGAGCTGTTCTGGTTTGAGCAGAAGAAAAAAAAAAAAGTTAAAAAATCCAAACACTTTATGTTTTCTGAAGTTTGGATCAGTGACACATTCAGGTCTTCATTCAGAGGACACTCCTTCCTTTACTATTGCATAACATTAGTGTGTGTGTTGTGTGTGTGTGTGTGTGTGTGTGTGTGTGTGTGTGTGTGTGTGTGTGTGTGTGTGTGTGTGTGTGTCGTTTTGTTATACCTCCTGTGCCGCACAGAGAGGGGTGGAGCCAAAGCCAGTTCCAGGGTGGTAAATCCAGAAAAACAATGTGTGATCCAGATGTCAAAGCAGCACTAATCTAAACACAAGTGCTATTCAGTTTGCACTGATTTGTAGCTATTACTGTTTAAATAATATATATATGTATACATTTATATAATATAAATATATATATATAAATATATATATATATATATATATATATATATATATATATATAATATATATATAAATTATATATATATATATATATATATATTTATATAAATATATATATGTAAATATATATATATTTATATATATATATATATATATATAATATATATATATATATATATATGTATACATTTATATAAATATATATATTTAAATATATATATATAGAATATATATATATTATAAATATATATATAATTATATATATTTATATATATATATATAGATATATATAGAATATATATAATATATATATATTATAAATATATATATATATAATATATATATATATATATATAAATAAAAATATATATATATATTAATATAAATATATATATATATATACAGTACCAGTCAAAAGTTTGGACACACCTTCTCATTCAACTACTTTGAAGAATCTAAAATATAAAACATATTCTGGTTTGTTGAGCATTTGTTTGTTTACCACATAATTCCAAATGTGTTCCTTCATAGTTTGGATGTCTTCAATATTAATCTACAATGTAGAAAAAAAAAATAAAAAATAAAAATAAAGAAAAACCATTGAATGAGAAGGTGTGTCCAAACTTTTGACTGGTACTGTAATATATAAATATTTATAAATAAATCAATATTTATAAATATATATATAAATATAAATAATATATATATTATATATAAATATATATATAAATAAATATATGAATATAAATATATATGAATATAAATATATATAAATAAATAAAAAAAATATATATATATAAATATATATATATTAAAAAACATAACAAAATACAACAAATGTATAAATAATATATATATATAAAAATATCACAGCAATGACACACACGTAACCTCTTAACATCGCCGTCTTTATTGCACAACATTCCCATAAAATTGGGAAAAAAAAATAATCCGAGGAGACAATTCTTAAAAGAACATTCTGTACAAATACATGGAAATAAACAGGAGAATGTACAGTTTACACGAACCGTTCTACATACCGACTAAATAATTTACTCATACACAAAGAGGGATAACGCAGATAGAAACTCATACCTTTTTTCTTTTCCGTTTTTTTCTTTAAACATGATGGCTGGGTGGTACAAAACGTTGGGCTGATACAGCGGAGCATCTTGGATGCAGAAACAAAGCAAAGTCTATAATTTGATTTTAGCCATTTTTAATGTTAAGACTCGAGTCGTAAACAGGGTGCGATTTCAGTTAAAGAAATAAATAAACTGTTTTTTCAGGCCTGAGGCACACTCCAGTCTTTAAGGAGGATTTGTTTTATAAATTTGGGAAAGAAACAGGTGATTTTTTTTATTGAGTTTGCTAAATTTATATAATTCATTAAGTTGAACCACAGTGGAATGGACTACTTTATGGATGAACCTCAGTAGTTTCTCCCTGGTTTTGACTGCGTTTACCAATATGATATATCAGTTTTAACTCACCTAATTTGTCTAAAATCAAACAGAGACACAACAAAAATATAGATTTATTTCCAATGGTGTCAATGGAGTAATAAAAGAAACAAAATACGCCCAGGAGAGAATCCAAAAACAGAAAAATCGAAACGCAAATCGCACCCTGACTGTACGATATGACAACCAAAATCATCCGTCACCTTCACGGGAAATCCAACGGAAAACAAGAAGATAAAGATGTGCTTCTGTAGTTTTGTATATTGTGTGTTTTTGTGAGTATAACTGTCGTAGAAACATGTTTGAAAATAGTGTTAACTGAGATATATATATATATATATATATATATATACATATATATACATATACATATATTTAAATCCACGGTAAGGCCTCCCGTGTTCCTATACTCCTCTCTTCCTCTTTCTCTTTCTGGTCGAAGCCGTAAACATCGTAAAAAAAACTCGGCGAAGCTATAAAAGTGTGAAAATATTTCAGCATTTTGGTTTCTTAAAATACACGTGGATGATGCACGTTTTTAGTTTTTTTTCCTCCACAGTCGAAAGAGACTCTTTTTTTGTCCCTTGTACACATTCTGAAGCGAAAAAAAATATGTTTTTGTGTATCAATCATCTTTTTATTTTGTCCAAAGAACACGGCGTGGAGTCCTCACGTTGTTGACATTCCTCTGATTCAAAAAGTTTAAAAAAAGTTTACCTCAGGGTTTTCTACGGGGCTCGCTGTAAATGTGTCGTCCACGGCCCATCTGAAGATCTGAGGTAGAGCTGTACCGGTGAGAAGAATGTCAAAGCCACTTTATAGCCATTTAAAAAAAAAATTTTTAAATAAGTTTGTGGATCCCAAAAAAAAAAAAAAAGAATCGTGGTGTGCGCTGCCGTTTGAAACCAGAAAAAATAAAGATGTATCATGGTGAAATCTCAGGGTGAATTTGGCTTGTAAACAAACACATGAAAACAAGTGAAATAACATAATTGGCATGAGATTGATACTGTTCTCAATGATATTTACTTCAAAAGTAATAAAAAAAATGTCCCTCTGTTTCCTTTAAACTTGTAGTCCGTCCGTTAAGATTGTACATAGAGGAGAAAAAAAGAAGTAAAAGAAACTAAATCCATAGTTATTATCCTGTCAAAGTTTCATTCTCAACTGGAAGAAAAATTGTATAAAGTCTTTGGCTTTTGTGTCCAAAAAATACAAAAAGAGTTTCTGCTTTAAACATTCAAACAGCTGGAGGAGGTCATTCAGGTCTGCAGCTCTCTGGTGACCCCTAGTGGTGAAACATATGTACTGCACCACGATGAGGATCAGGCCCACGGATGTAAAGATCCCACTTGGGTCAGCTGGGGAGCACGGACGGCCCGGTTTGTCTGGGGTGATGGGGGGCCGGAGTGGCAGCTCCCAGGTCTGACGGGGGCCCCCTTTAGGCAGCTCAGAGCCGCTACGGTCTCATAGCAGGATCTGGGCCACGTAGGGGGAGTGAGTGCTCGCCACGGCCGCCAACAGGGGGAGGTCGCTGGACTCGATTCTGCAACGAGAGCAAAGATCAGGATGTGATGATCTACTAACTCAACACATAAACATTTCAGGAACATTTTTCTTTGTCCATTAACCCTGATACAATCAATAACCATTGTTAATTTATTTTCTTTATCTGCAGTTTTTTGCAGTTCTTTTAATACCGAACATGTGAAACTAAAGCAAAAGCGTTGCAAGTTTTTTGTGTTTGTTGCAAAATAATTTACACAGATTTTTATCTGTAGTTCTTTAACTCCCAGCATCTGTTTTCTCTGCTTCTTTCTACACATTAATGGGGATTCAAAGGTGCCATGTGGAGTGTTACATCCCTGTAACATTGCTATTTATCTTAGAGAATTACTGCCACCGTATGATCAGAGGAGAAGTGTGAAACAAGTGTCCACGACTGTTTATCACGTCATTTGTTTGTGTATGCACGAGACAAACAAACTGTAATATGATCTGATTTTTAATGCTGCAGCTTCACAGCTCATGTGAGATGAGGATAAAGGTGAGCTGCTTACCCTAAGACCATGCCCAGTTCCTTCACGTGGACTCTCGTCTGGCCCTTCAAATACTCAGCAAGCATCTTACTCTTGAAGTAGATTTCCTGCAGGCGGTCCTCAAGGTGCATTATACACTGAAAGGAGAGGAGACACATGTTTAGCAAAACACGAGAATGAAAAGCGGAGATGACTGAACTCTGAGGAGTGTTTGACTGAGAGGCTTCACGTACAAAGTTGGGTGAGAGGTTGAGTTTGTAGAGCTGGTGAGTGGACTGCAGTAGGCTGGATACCAGACTGGACACCAGGACCTCCTTCCCCAGCTTGTTGACGTCCGTGGCTCGTCTCTGGCTGCTCGCCACCTGCACCGTCCACTTATCCGTGTCTGCTATAATGCAGACGGCCTCCGCTATGGGCTCATCCAACACTGGGTGCTGCAGAGGAACAGAGAAGTCCGATGAAACACATGCAAAGAAGGGAACAAAGGGGGATTCTCCATTCTGCACGATAAGGCATTTACTCGTAGGAATAGTTTCCTGAATAATATGTGAAATCACTTCAGTCCTTCACCTGAACAGCATGGGTTAATTCGGCCATGAGGCACTGCCGCAGCTTCTCTTCGCTAGGCAACCCATGCAGTACAAAGTCTGGCACGTAGGTGGGGCAGTAGCCTCCGAACAGAGAGCGGCCGAAATTGGCAATGCTCGGCTTCGAGAAGTTCTCCACCAGCTTGGACCTGTAAATCCAAAAAAACATGACGTTAGAGATGAGATGTTTGTTGTTTTTTCGAATATTGAAGCTAGTCAGCGGGGATCGAACGTGTCCTCTGCTCACCCGGGGAATGGCACCATCACCTCCTCCTGCCAGTCCTCGGTGTCCTCGCTCTCGCTGTCCCCCAGCGCGCTGTCCGAGCTCTCGTTGCGCGGTATCTCCCAGTCGTTCACCGGCACCGCCTTTTGTTTTTGGTCCTCTTTGCCGTCCGGCGGGACTGGAACCGACGACAGGAGACCCTTGTCCTGCTCGGCGGTCCAGCTCCTGCAGCAGCAGGCGTCAGAGGAATCCGTGGATCCACACCTGCACCTCCTCTGGACGTCCAACAAAGCGTCCCCCTTCCTGCCGGACCCTGAGTCTCCGCTACCTGAACCTAAACAGAGACCCTGACCCTGACCCCTCCCTGCACCCTGGAAGCCGTGACCCCCCAAGCCACCGGGCCGGAGGACTCCTGAGGGGTCCGGCGAGCCTTTGTGCGCTACCGTCCGTGGTTCTGGCCTCCTGCCGTTTGACCACATCGTCTATAGTCCGAGTCTCCACCGGGTTCTCCGGGCTGAAGTACTCGTCAAAGTGGTCCACACTGATCATTCTGGAAACCCGCTGCAGCGCCGGGGCCGCCTTGGTCTGTGTGGTTTGGTCCTCCGATGAGCCCGTGTTGCTGGTCGTTGAATCCCCTCCCCTCTGCGGTTGCTGCTGATGATGATGATGATGGTGATGGTGATGATGAAGCTGCAGCTGCCGTTTCTTGAACTCTCTGAAATCGTCCTCCACCTTCCGTCTGCGGCTCTCTGTGTCCGACTCCGGAGACATGGAGTCGCCGATGAGGAAGGTGACTTTTGTTGCCGGCCCCTCCTCCTCCGTTAGAGTCAACGCCATGGGCCCCGTCACGGCGTTCACGGGTGTCGATGGCACCGGTATCGCAGCAGCTGGGTTCTTATCGGGGGGTTTCTTCTCGAGAGGGATCCCTAAGGTCCGTGGAGCCAGAACCGTGGTGGGCTGGTCCCCCGTGCCGCCATCCGTCTCAGAGCTTGTCCCCTCTGTGGTGACGGGAGTTTGGGATGGACTTGAGGAGAGGGTTGTGGGTACAGATGGGACGATGAGTTTCAGGTCTCCCTTGGTCTCTGCATCCAGCATGGAGACCTGCTCCCTGGGGGACGCCGAGCCAACGCGCAGCACCGTCTCCAGCCGGGCCTCCTGGGCCAGCGGGCTGCTGGACACCCGGCGTGTCTCCTCGGGTTCAGCTGCCTCTGCGGTCCTGATAACGGGGTCGTTAGTCTGACTGAGCCCCGTCTGAAGCACACTGCTCCTGGACCCCTGACTCTCACTGCTGTCCTCCTCCTCCTCCTCCTCCTCCTCCTCCTCGTCCTCATCTTCCTCCTTCGGCGTGTCCCCGGCGCCGCACTCCACCTCCGTGTCCGTGTAGGTGCTGCTCTGGAGGCTGTTGTCTGAAGGGTAGCTGCTGTCCTCCGCCTCCGTCTGCCGGCCGTGGGCCCCGTGGTGGGACAGGTAGTCCCCGCTGGGTTTGTGGACGGTGACCAGGACGTAGTCCGACTCCTCCACCTCTCCTTTCCTCAGGGAGGTGGTGATGAGGGAGCCCGGCATGACGATGGCCTCGTCCTCGGCGCTGTCCAGCATGTGGGTCTCCAGCAGCTCGGAGCAGCGGATGAAGTAGGTGAGGACGTAGAGGAGCCTCTGGACCAGCTCCTGTCTGCGGCCGACAACCACCGTCCTGGACAGCCGCACCGGCGACCCGATGGACCCGTACAGGTCTCCTACACACGGTGAGGGAAAAGGAAACATTAGCATCAATGTTTTAGATGCAATAACTTCTCATAAAACTTTTTTTTTTATTTAATAAAAAGGTAATTTGCACAATTTTCCTTCTGGCTTGCAGTTCTCATCTCTGACCACTAGGTGTCACCACTAACTCACTGTCTGCACATCTCCCATGTCACTTGAGGTGAACTTGTGGGCTCCTCGACACACACTTTACGTTGAAGTCTGTGTATTTATAGATTATCACTACTTGCTATATCCGCCTATAAATCTACCGCCGCTATAAACACATCATCAAACAGAAACGAGAGACTGAGCAGAATTGCATGTTTAGATTTCCACTAATGCAACGTGCATCACTGGAAGACAACGTGAGGTTTCCCACAGAAGATAAGTATAAATAAGATATGCAGCTTCAAACTTATGCATTTTCATGAGAAATGCTGCTAAGGAGAAGATTTAATCAAGGATTGCGTTACACCTATGACACTAAATGGTAGATTAATGGAGCTGCATGTAGAGAAGACAGTCCTAACTTGTCTTTGTGTGTATTGATTAACGCTGGCAGGTTAGGATACGTTCAAGCCTTTTTTTGTGTGTGTTTGTGGGTTTTTTTCGTTGCCTCACCTAGCTGTGCCCACAGAGGGTTGTAGGGGTGCGTCTTTGCCAGCAAGTCGACGCTTTTTGAGGAGTGTTTCTCGAGGAAGATCTTGATCGGAGGCTGTCCGTTGGGCATGACGGTGGGCACCCAGGCCAGGTGATTGGTCAGGATGGCCGTCAATAACGCGGGGAGGAATCTGGAATATCAGACAAAAGGTTTGGTCAGCAGAGAGTGGAGGAGAATCCATTTTGTTTTTTACTTCCTAGCTGGGTTCACTTTCTCAGTTTCCCCCCCCTTTGTTTGGTTAGATCACTTTTTATCTCACTACACAGAAAACTTTGGTCAGACGTCCTTTGTTTGCAACACACACATACACAGACGTATGCACACATGACTGACACACACACAGACGTATGCACACACGACTGACACACACACACACACACACACACACACACACACACTTATTAGCATGATTCAGTTCTCAGTGCCGACCACAAGCGTCCACTTCCCTTCCTGTCTTGTGACTCACGGCAGTGAAGTTCAATCACGTGCTATCACACAGCGGTGACCAAACCACCAGTCATCGTAGGAATACTGACGGGATGCCTCAGAAAAGACGTGATACAGTTATGCAGTGGTACGAGTGGTTGCTATGGAGACGCAATGCTTTGATGATGATGATGATGATGGTGCTGGTGGAAATAGTGACTTTTACTGGGAAGTTACTGATAAAGAAACTCCACATTTAGAGAGAGTGAGAAAGTTAAAGGTCCGTGGAGATTCACATTAGAAGGTGTAGTGAGGTACGGGTGTTTTAAAAAATACACCATGTCTGATAGTTTTCCTCAGTTTGTTCTTCAGAAACACACAGGAGCGCTCTTGTCATAATCACTCGAATATATTTGTTTTTAAAGCCACTACGAGCGGTAGCATTTTGTTCTGTTTGTTTTCACTTTGTGAGTCAGTGTGTGTCATTTCTGTCCTACTCTCTTTATTTAAACTTTACAGAAGTGTATTTGAAATCAAAATCCAAATTCAAGTTGGACGATGGTCCTGCTCTTTTGCTTTTGGTTCGATTTATGCGTTGCAGCTGGTGTGATCCCACCGCAAGATGGCTTCTAGTTTTATCTGTTCTTATCCTTTAATTTGCAGCCTTTTGTTTGTTTTTCTTTTGCGTTGAATCCACTAATCAGGATTAGAAACAAACACACATCTTTTAAACATGTTCGCAACTATTCCCGTCCTTCAAGATCAACTTGACGTTTCAATTCTGATCAGTGTGCTGAACACTGCTTCTTAAATCCGCTGAATACGAGGCGCTATGTTCAATAAAGGCCTCGCTACCAATTCAAACATGTACAATCATCATTGGTTTGACGCGGCTTTGTGACAGCAACAATAAGCGATTAGAGACTGGCAGGGATCTTCTCATTCACAGCTCCTCTCAAGGCAGACAAATAAATGCAAAGAGGGTGAAACATTCAGTGTGTGTGTGTGAAAGAAAGACCATAGAGTATGTTGAATAGAACAGAATGAATAGTGTGTGCGTGAACCTGCTTGTGTTTCTCTGTTGATACTCTCGTCCGGGAAGTACAAGCAAACAAAAGATGTGGAGAAAAACTATGCATGTGTAGAATTTCTTAACGTCCGAGCGCTGCTGTTATCTTCAGCGTTATATATAGCTCCCTTGATCCCAGTTTTTTGGGATGCAACCTCCTAAAACATCCTAATAATAATAATAATAATAATAATAATAATAATAATAATAATTAAGCCTTTGTTAGTCCCACAATGGGGAAATTATTTCTCTGCATTTAACCCATCCCGGAGGAGCAGTGGGCTGCAATGAAGCGCCCGGGGAGCAACTTGGGGTTAGGTGTCTTGCTCAAGGACACCTCGGCATGTTGCCGGTAGAGGGCTTTGAACCACCAACCTTGTGGTTACGGGACAAGCGCTCTACCTCATGTGCCACAGCCGCCTGCAACATGTTAAAGAAGGATGTTGGAGTAGAAGCAGACACTCAACTGGTTCTTGGAGGCCTGCTCCATCAGCAGGGAGAGCTCCCTCATGAAGTGACCGCAGAGCTGGTTCTTCTCCGACACCCCGACATCATCGTCAGCCAGACGGGCTCGGTGACCCGGGGCATGGTGTAGAGGTCGCAGATGGTCATCCTGCAGGTACAGGTACGGCGAGGAGGAGGGGGAGGGGGGGGGATGAAAGAGGTGGGAGGAGACAGCGAATGAAAGGGAAGGAGAAAACAGACAGACTGGTTATTGTCCATCGGGGTAAACAAAAGAGATCTCAGTTCACAGAGCGTGGCTGTCTGCACGGCGGCCATGGGAGACCCCGTCTCTCGGCCTGTACAGTGAGCTTGTGTGTGTATATCTGTGTGTGTGTGTTGGGGCATTTGTCCATTGAGGAGGGGTTACTGGAGTTTCCATGGAGCGTGGGGGTGCGTTGGTGAGCATGTCTCGGCGGGAGGCCAAGCTTTGACACAGGGGCAGAGGGGGAATCTCTGCAGCCTGAGGAATGTGGAGAATCGGGCGGTTTTTTTAAGACTGCAGCTGCTGGATTCTGTTTTCTTCTGAAATGCTAAACTGTACAGATAGTAGGCGGTCGAGGCCGAAGCTCAGAGGACTCTGGAAAAAGCTGCTTTTGAACATCAGGCTGTCCTCTACACTGCCTGTTTTTTTAAATCCAGTCTTAAAAACACATTTTTATTCTTTAGCTTTTAACTTTCTATCAGAGTTTTATTGATTTGTTTTTAATGCTTCAATGTTTTTATTTGTTGTTTTATTTTTTGCTCTTATGGTGTACGTTATTATTATCCTCCTCCTCATTATAATAATTAATTATTATTATTTTGTTCTTATTATTGTTATTAATCATTATTATTGTTGGTATTAATTATTATTATTTATAGAATTGTTCGTAATCTTGTTATTAATCATTTCTATTGATGGTATTCATCATCATCATCATTATTATTATTATTATCATCTAAAAAACACGTTTATTTTTTGGCTTTTAACTTTCTATGAGAGTTCCCCTAGTTTCTTTTTTATTATTTTATTTGCAGTTTCATTTTTCGCTCTTTTTCTATTTTACTTTATGATGATCCTCCTGCTCCTCCTTGTGATTATAATTATTGTTATTATTATTATAATTTTTGTTATTATTATTAGGTTTTATTATTATCAGCTTTAATAGCATTATAATTATAATCATTATTATGTTGTTGTTTTACTGTGTTGGTTTCGCTATATTAATGGTACAGCACTTTGGTAAACTGTTTTTAAATGAGCTCTATAAATACATTTGGATTTTAAATGTTGTATCTGCTTACTTTTAATCCTTGCAAACACATCAAGTCAATCCATACCACATTCTTAATCATCAGCCAACACCAATAATACAACAACAACTACAAAGTACAATAACCTTCCAGCCGTCATCCAAGGTGATCTGGTCACAACACTCTGACTGATGGGGAATAAACAATTGTGTGCTGTTGTTCAAGCTCGATTTAGTCTTAATGGAAACTGCGTGAGATCAAAGACTGTAAACAAAGTTTATTCTGCCGTAGAATTCACAACCTCTAGAGCTATAAAGAACGCAGTGACGGAGGGGATGTGGACAGGCAGCGAGCTGAGAGAAAACACAGGTGTCACACAGTTAATGTGACCTTCACTGGTTCTCCAGCTATCGAGCTATTTTAGGTGTATTTGTCCAAAGAAAACAGGAACACCGTGTGAGCTCCGTTAGGCTGTTAGGCTGTGAAAAGAAGAACTAATGAACTGCTTTGCAATAAAGTTAATGTTGCAAGTATTTCTTTTTTGGCTTTACAGTTAAGTGTTGTAAACTGAGACCTGTTGATTAATATCAACACAATGACAGTTGCTGTGGAAGTGCACAAGGATGGAAAAACAACTCTGTTCGCTTTGAAAACAGCTTTGTGACGTACATATAAATCTTGAGTTTGATTAAATGTTTAATTTAAGTCTCGCAAAACTGGCTCCGTCTCGCTTTTTCTCTTCTCGATAAATAAATCGTTCATCCAGAGCATAAGAAACTTAGACTCCAATATGACATTTGCCTTGTGTGATTTCTGCATTCGTTAGGTAATCAAACAAGTTAATAAATCACTGATTATTAAAAATAAACACAGTACTTTGTTGCCATAGGAGTGTAAACCAGATGGACTCAATGTCACTCGTACGTCAGCACTTCTAGAACACGTCTCCGACTCTCTTTAGATCCCGTTGTCAGCAGGGTGGTGGACATGATCCCTCATTCGGGCCGCAGCATCCAATGACCCAATAATGCTTTATTCATTCCTGTGTTATAAACGGGTTTACTTATCCGTGACCTTTTTAAGCCTCTCTTGACCCCTGAAATCACCCCCCCAAGTGGCTGTAAGGTCTGAGCCAGTACTAAATGAGTGAGAGATCTGGACTCGGCTTCTCTGCAGCAGCTGTTCAGGTGAACTTTACAGAGTCAGACTGGAATTACTTCACTATGGAGGGAAGAAATTTAAACATGTCAGACCTCATCCAGGGCTTCTGACTGGTGCTGTGTTTCGAAAGACGAGCCTCGCACGTATTGCAAGTGATACAGCTGTACGGTTAGTCATCGAAATATTCTGGGGCGACAGAAATGTAACAATTAACTTTCATTCACTGAAAAACACACTGTAAAAATGGTTTAAGTTGTAAGACACACCGACAACGAAGAGGTAGCGACCTGTCAATCACTGTGTAGCCCCACCCCTAAAGCGTACCCTGCTTTATGGTCTGTTTGACTCTAAATGGAGCATCATTTACTAAATGAACATCATGCTGTATTGAAGAAGACTTGAAACTAGAGATTGAGACCATAAACTCATGTTTACAATGTTTACTGAGGGAATAAATCAAGAGAGAAGTAGAGTCATTTTCTCATAGACTTCTATACAACCAGAGGAGTCGCCCCCTGATGGACATTAGCCACGTAACTTTTCGTACTTCAGTAACGGCGCCTTTGTAGTTATTTTAACGCAAACGAGGATATTTTCATAAACCTAACCAAGTACTTTTGTCGCCTAAACCTAACGGAGTAGTTTCCTGTGAAGACGGAAGTTTATTTTGAAAAGACGGAATACATGTAACAAGCGTGACTTTACACGTGAGGAGTAACTTTTCAAACCGCTGTCTTAAATTGGAATTAGCCTCCGAACATTGCTGTATAAAGTGGTTTTGCTCTCAAACAGCAAACCCTGACACATCACCTCATATAGGCTGGTGTGACTTTTATGTACGCATGCCTCGGCTAAATGTGAAGCTTATCTCTGGCAGCATGCGTGGGTCTGCGTGCATGCCCACCCTCCAACTACGTCAAAGCAGAATCCGCCTCCAGAGAAGGCAATTCTTCCAGTTTCCTTCTGTCGTGTTCCATGAAGTCATAACCCCTTAATGGCAAAGGTGGCTCCTCTTATATTTAGCTGCTGTCTGAAGGTGAGATTTTACAGATATTTTGTTTGTCCCTTGGTGCAGTGACTTTCCTCCTGCTGGCACACTCGCATATTATTTACTATTCTGGTGCTCGTGGCCGGTGTCTGAAGCAGATAGGGTTGCCACTCCGGAGGCTTGGGTTGCCGTGGACGGTTGCCAAGAGGCATATGACTGCAGCGATGAGGGGATCTCTGCCTGCCAGCGTGTGTGTGTGCGCGCGTGAGTGCGTGTGTGCGTGTGTGTGTGCGCGTGAGTGCGTGTGTGTGTGTGGCAAGTGAAAGTAGTGGTGGAGACAGGCATGCGTACACACACACTTAAAATAAGTTTGTTTTATGAGCGACCATACTTGCATACAGTACAGGAAAGCCTGTTGTCACATGCACGCAACATTTAGAACCTAATCAGGAAGAATTTATGATTTCATACTTGATGTCATCACAAAGAAAATGATTAAATCCTTAATGGAACTGCTGTTTCTACTTAAGCTTAATAAAGTGTCGTCTTTATACGGGGTAGTTGTGGTGCAGAGTTGAGAAGGAGCCGGTAGCTTGTTAAATATCCGGCCAAATAAGCTTCCCTCAACACAGCCAAAGCAAGAACTCCCAGCATGCACCGCAGTGACAATGCAACATCTGCGGTTTGACTCACGACAGGTAGGAAACAGTGAGTTCCTCCTTTTTTTTAACCGACATATTTCAACATTCTTTAGAAAAACCGAGTAATATGAGAAACGGCAAGAGACGGTTAGCGTCACGCTATCCTCTCACAGAAACCACGCTGAGTATTCATGAATAAATTATTGATCACTGCGACACCTCAGCACACCGGCTTCAGTAACTGGAGCAGAATTACAGAATCCCTTCACCTCTGTTACCCTCCGATACCACACATATACCTCTTCATACAGAGACACCATCATGTAGCCTTTCATATAACATTATAGCAACTAAAAACAGCATTTTGATTCACTTGTTTGAACTGACAAAGATGCATTTAAGGTCTCAAAGTAATGTAATTTACATTAAAAAAAAAAAACTATTGTAAACCTGTTTAATAGAGGAGATGCTTCTGTTTTCTGCAGCTGGTGAACATCAGATGTTATCAGCACAAACATAGTGTACTGCCTGCTTGATAAACTTAAAATAAACTGTAAATGTACCCACTAGCTATACAAAGTATAACTGGAATGACAGGCATGTGAAAAATACTTCTCATGTCGTTAAAGGGGCCAGAAATGTTCGAGCCACCACATGAGTGACACATGATTAGTATGGGCACTTGGTGACCTACTTTGAGGAACATTAGAGGACTGGGCTTTGGATGAAATGCATGTTAAGCAGTTTATATATGGCTGAACTCTAGTTGACTTAAAAACAGGGAAATATGTGATGTTGCAATAATGACAAATCTTTCTTTGGAAGAATCTATTCGTGAAATACTGGAGAAGCTTAGTTTCATGCCTATTATGTTTTTTCCGTCCATTCTTCTCCAGTGCAGAAGCTACGTAACCTAGAATGCTTCACATTCTGCCGAAATTCCCGTCACAAGCAGGAAACTAAATATCTGTAAACCACACAGTTTGTAAGAGTCTCATGATGCCGTGAGGATTGATATCAACCATCCATTTAATGGAAAAAAACATTTTAAATGTCACATGTTTCCTGATTCTCCATAATGTGGAGACCTCTGTACGTACAAAGGGATAGAATGAGCCACAGTATATTAAATCTGAACAACAGCGTGATGTTGGTTTTGATGAATAAACATGTTGCATGAAAAGGCAAACGTTTGATAAGTTTTGATCTCAACGGTCTTCATATTGTGCCGACTAAGTTTAAATTCAATCTGAGCAAATCTTTAAGAGGAGTTTGTTAAAGTACGGCACCTGTAAAGGCTAATAAAATCACATTGAATTGAAAATGGCTGACTTCCTGTGACTTTTGGGGTAAACCTCGAGGAGGCTTTTTTGTGCAGCTTCACACGCCACAAACCCTTTTGACACCACCGAGCATGGGAACCATAAAATATACATTTTTTGGGGAGTCTTGACAAATGTGCCACAACTTTCCACGCACTTAAAGTCCCTCAAAAAGGAGATTGATTTGCATAAATAATCAGAATTTCAATACAGTCATTGCCAACAGCTGGTCAGTGCTGTTCAAGTATGTGAAGTGTTGCGATATTGTTCCCATCAACACTTCCTAAAAAGGTCAACTATGACGTCATGTGCATTCAACAGGAGCCCCAGTGTTTACGTCGTGTTTGCAAGTTTAGTCATCAGAGCGGTAAGCAAGAAAAAAAAAATGTAATCATGCAAGAACATCGTCTTCATCACAGTGAGAGAATATGAGTTGTTGTCCAAACCTGAACTCGTTTAGTCCGTCCACCATGCGGCTGTAGGCCAAGGCCCTCTGGCTGGCATCAGCTGACCGCCGACTCATCTTCATGGCCTTCAGAGTGACACAACACACACACACACACACACACACACACACAACACACACACACACACACACACACACACACAGTGCACTTTGAGATATTTGGCACCGGGGCTGACAAACAAAATATACAGGAAAGGTGGAGCCAGAAATTTGTGAGAGCGAAGGTGGAGGAGGAGGATGACGGGAGGGTAGAAGTAGAAGACATCCAGAGCTTTGACAGTGCCAACGGCAGACCGCAGTAAACAGAACCACAAGTATGACCTTTGACCTGTCCGTCTGACAACAAGTCTGCTCATTACAACAGCGGGGGGGATTATGGTTTGCCTTTGATGCTATTCATATCTCTCTGCTAAATGGATTTCACTGACAGACTTGTATTCAGAGACCCAAAAACAAAACTGTCTTCTCCCATTTAAAAATAAATACGTAAAAGTCACCTGTTCGATAGCGCTCTTCAGTTTGTTCATGTGGCTTTCAAAGAGCGGGAAGTGGGAGAAGAAGAAATCCTGGAAGCGGCTGTTCTCCTCGGCGTTGGGGGACAGCATGAAGATGACTCCGATGGCGATCTTCTTCTTCCGGGCCACGCCGAGGCTCGGTCCGGCGCTGTCGTCGGACATGTTGAAGCTCTCCTCCACCGACCTGAACAAGGAACACGGGGAGTCAACCTCAGAAGCAGATCTGATACAACTCTCAAAGCCTGATGTGTGTGTGTGTGTGTGCAGCTGCTCAAACTTTAAAATGTTTACTTGACATGTAAATCTTGTTCCTGGTACTTTTGCCCGTGAAGATCAATAAAGTTGTATCTTACCTTACCACAATAATACACTTTACAGAGGGAATTTATGATATCTCTTCCACTAGTCTGAAAGAAGAAGTGTTATAGAAGCAATATATCCCAAACTCTCTAAATTTACCAGTTCACAAAAAGCAATATATTGTCTCTTCTTAAGCAGAAAAAGATACTTGAGCACATCTGTTTACCAAATAAACACGTGAAAAGACTTGTAATCCAAGCCTCTTTTTACTGTTGCATCTGGTAAACAACACGCTTTGGAACGGCTGAGCTGGAGCGCCTGGAAGATTAGAGCACTCCAAGGCTGACAGCTGCATTTACAGTGACGGGCCAACATAGCATCCTGTCTAGTCACAGCACTCTATTTGTGTGCGTGTGTGTGTGTGTGTGTGTGTTTCGGAGCGCAGTTATCAGTGCGTTTGTGTGTGTGTGTGTGTTTGTGTGTCTACAGCTGCCTGCTGGATTCTGAGGAAGTCCTGGCAGGATAAACTTAACAAAAGCCTGTCAGAGGCCCTAAACGGGGAGGGAAAAAGGGAGGAGGGGGTTAGCGAATGGGAGGGACTCCTAAGTATGTGTTTGGGAAGCTGTGAAGAAAAGAGAGTTTAAACACGTGTCTCCCTCTCCGAGTGTTTGCACATTAGTGTCATCAGCCGCGTGTGTTCGAGCACGTACCTTGAACAGGCGTGCGTGCACTAGAGATGCCCCCTGCCCCCTAACATCCCAACGATACCGGCCCCTAGTGTGCGTGTTTGTGTCCCCGTGTCTCACCATCGGGGGAAGACGCCGTTCTCCAGACTGGTGGTTTGGCTGCGGAGCCATCGGCGCTGGTAGCTGGACGCACAGCTGCTGGTCAGCGAGGAGCCGGGAGACGGGAAGGGAGTGATCAACAGGCTGCTCAGGGACGCTGATGGGGGGGGGGGTCAGGTGGAGGATGATGGGGAGGAGAGGAAGGTTTGAGAAGAGGGAACAGATGGAGGGAATGGTGGGTGACAGAAGAGAAAAAAGGACAAGAGTGAGTCAGACTACCAGTGCGTGAGGTTAGTCATAGTGCACACACACACACACACACACACACACACACACACACCTACATAAATATGGAGGACAGTAACTGTTCTCACGAAGACAAAGTACTTGAAAAGGTCAAACATCTACAGCACACAAAGACACACTAAATAAAACACAGCTAATTATTGTTAATGACTTCATATGAGATCTAATATCTGTTAGCCTTCTAGCAGTCACATGCTGCAGTATGTTGGGACAACCTGGCTTTACACCCGGCCTGACATGGCAATGACAACCTACACACACACACACACACACACACACACACAAACACAGGACAAACACAGGACACAAGCCCTGATCACGGGGTTATTTAGAGCCCAGGCAGGTCACACCGACCAACAGTCACATGAACTGTTTTATATCTGAAGTGTGTGTGGAGAGATAAAGCGAGATAGAGTTTGTGTGTGACGTATGAAGAGGAAAAAAAACAAAAAAAACCACATAGCAGAAGAGCTATAGGACCAGAGGAGAGGAGAGGAATGTTTATGTATTTTGTGTGTGTCACCGTTAGCTACGGAGCTCTCCCCGGAGGACGAGTCTTGAATTAGAAGCTCATTTGCTAGTAGCGGGGTTCTGTGAGCTGCTATATTTAATCCTCTGCATGTGACCCGGGGGTTTGAGCAGAAAGAACAGTTTCCCTCATACCAGTCATGCCATTGGGGCATGATGGTGGTGTTTGTAGAGGGAGGAGGGGGGAGGGAAGGGGGGGCAGTTTCCATTGCACGAGGTTTTCCAGACCCTTAAGGTCCTGTAAACTCCTCCGGTGTCTTCCAGCTCTGCAGCATCTTTCTTTGTGGTTTAAGGTCAACAAAAACTTCTCAGTATCGGCAGCGAAGAGAAGAACTTGTGTCTCTGTTACTCTGCATCTCTCACTCTTTCTCACTCTTTCTTTAGAACTGTGCATGTGCGTCGCAGCTTTAGCACTACCGGTTCACCTAACCAGTGCTCATGTAACTGTTCACGCTGTTGACCTTGAACAGTGAAGTTAAAAAAGGTCAAGTTTTGACCCACAAAGTGCTTGAATGAAAAAAGATCTAACTTAATAACTCTTATCATTCATGTTTTAGGTAAATAATGAGAGATATTATTATATATATAATATATATTATTTGTGGGACTCTATGATGTGTTTAAAGTGAAAAGGAGGAGACAGAAAATAGCCCGATCACTTCCCCACTTCTCTGTTCCTCGACCTTGTCGGTCTCAACAGGAGTAGATGTAAACCTTATTCAAAGCTCGGATGTGTGGTTTTGAAAGAACACCTATCTGTGCCGATTGTAGGTCAATCCAGGCTTTGGCTCCTAGTCTCATTAACCTACCTGATCTGGCGATGCCGCTGTCCCTCTCGTCGTGGAGCCCTCGGCCAGGCATGTCCATGGGGTGACTGTGGCCTGGAGGAAAGAAGGAAAAAGAATCGAGAGAAAGAGGAAGTGAAAGGAGTTAAGAGAGAGGTCAGAGGGAGACAAAAGGTCAAGGGAACAGAAAGGAGAGATTCAAGGAAAAAAGTTTAGATGAAGAGAAAGAAGATAGGATAAAAAAGGGACACAAAAAACAACATGTGAGAAACACAAAATGTAGTCATGAACCAGGGATGCTGAGGCTGCTCTGCTACTCCAGAAACAAATACAGAAGCTAATGCTTTCACCTCCTCAGCATCCATGTGGGAGCTACTGCAAGAACACCTCAAATGTCTCCTTTAAAGAGCTGCAGCCAGTCTTTCTTACTACATACAACTGTCAGACCGGCATATAACATGACCAGTGACTGAACCACCATACGTACTGGTCCACAAAGTACATACAGCTAACATGAGCGTTAGGTGTTGGACTAATATCTACAGTGAAACGGCCGATGCTCATGCTGTTAGTGCAACAACCAAAACAAATAGAGCATAAAGCACTACTGTAGTAACAGGCTGTCATCTGCTGCAACGTTCTCCGACAGACACAGATGTCAGCGGGCCCGTTTGCTGACTCTTAAGCGTCCTTCTCGTCAACACTTCGGCGTAAAAAAAGGGGACAAAATGTCAACGCTTCTCAATGTGCCGTTGGAAGCGAATCGCTCTGGTCGAGATGATTAACGAGGAAGTCAACGTGAGCTTTTGTTGCAAATCATTTGGGTATTTGCGAGGTGTGCGCGTGCACTTCATGACCATACCAACGTTGCATAACTGCACGCCGTGCCAACCTAATGGTGCCTTGAACAGGATTGTGGGTAGTCTGAATGGCGCAGGGAGAGGGCTTCTTTTTTTTTTTTTAATAAAAACTCACCACTTCGCTACAGCAAGGGCTGAGATTTTGCCTCTAATGAGAGACAGGGAGGAAGGGAGAGCCACTGAATACTTGTGACAAAGGCTCTCTAATCAGCATGATGTAATGCATTATGGGAACTTGAGTTTATTAGAGTCCAGTTCATCAAACAGAGCACATTCTGCAGATGGACGCACTGCCTTTTGTTGACAGAGCGTAACCCTTACGAGCAAAAACCCTAACGACCTTTTTCCTGCTCAGAAACAGCAGGGAAAATGTTCACTCTCATTGAAAACATTTACAAAAAGCCGCCGAAAGGCTACTAAAACGCACTCTGTCTGACCAGCTGAAGACACTGAAAGGGAAGTCAGTGATATGCATTTGCTTTAAATACTTTGTGAAGCTATCTGGATTGTTCTGCATAGTAAACGCAGGCATAGGTACTCTTCTTGTTGGATCAAGAATCTCGTAAGGAGAAGAAATTCTGTTCATTTCTTTACAGTGCTGATACATGGGCAAGGTTTAAAGCAACACTAGGCTTCAAAAGAAACGTTTTCCAAGTGGGTGTCACTGGCGGTGAGAGGATTCCCCACTGTGAAAGTGGAACATTGAGTCACCATTTCCTTTCCTGCAACAGCTACCGCAAAGTGCCGTTGAACAAGGCATTTCCCCCACCAGCTGCTCAGGTGGGGCGGCTACGTGGCCCACAGCGGACTGTGTGACTGAGTGTGACTGAGAACGAGGATGATCGAGAATGTGTAAAAGAACGGCATGCAAAGGGAATTTTTACCGCATCATTGAAAAAGGTTTATGAGGAAGAAAATAAAAAGCTTACGACAGAAGAGCCCACGAAACACTAAAGATGGCGTCACAAGTGATGTTTTAAACGCACTTAAAGCATCACAGTTACTAGCAAAGACATGTTAGTGAAGAATGTGAGTGAAGAACACAGAGAGGAGGAGGAGGAGGAGGAGGAGCAACTGCAAAAACTTTAACTAGAACTTTTACAGCCACCAACACCAGTGAGAACCCATGCACACCATTCTGTGCGTCACACACCTGCAGCACCGGGTCAGATAGTTCTGGCAGATGTTTTGGTTGAGAAACTTTGTGTTGTTTTTTTGACAATTGGCAAGAAGATGGTGTTTGAAGCAGTAAATATAACCTCTGTGATGGGCAGGTTGTGTTGTTTAGAATCACTGCAAATTACAAGTGAACCAGCATTTTGTAGAGAACAGTGTTTTCACTTTGAATTGGTGCCATTTGGATTTAGATCAAAATGTTCTCCTCTGCCCAAGTGAACTCATTTAAAACAATAGTTTCTGCAGCTTCTATCTGACCCAAGTTATTCACAGATGTGCCGTGGTATTGCATGCTGTGACTACTGCTACCGCTTCTAGTGCAAGAATCACCACACAGGCATGCAGCCGCCCAGAGTCACGGCCTGTACTAACACTACAACTGCAGCTACAGTCTACACACACACACACATACACACAGGGGCATGCAACTGGCACACATCAGTCAGGGCCAGTTTTTTTTTTTAAGCGCCAACCTGAAAAGAAAGATGCGCTCTTGATGAGGCGCAGAGGGCCCTGTTCAGAGAAGGCCCGTCGCGGGCTGCAGAGCTGAGAAAATCCTGCGCAGCACAAACAAAAAGACACGGAAAAAAAGGAAGAAAGGGAGGAAGAGAGACAAATAAACAAAAAACATGAACTGTGGTTAGTGAATGAGTAAACGCAGAGGAAGGATGGCTGCCTCCTGCTGCAGGACCACCTCGTAGCAAACAACCAGGTTACAGGAGCTTTTTAGTCTGCAATGAAATAATGACCGTCATCTCTCACAGAAAAAACAGCTCATCAAACCAATATATTAGCATAGATTTTACATATGAGGTGTTCAAGTTGATTATCATTTGACTTTTCTGTGAGGATGACAGAGAAAATGCACAAAAGGATAGAATTTGCCATCAGTTCTTCATAATCTTATTAAATATTCTTCTTTCTATAAGGAGCCAGAGGTCAGTTTCAACACGAGTTACCACTAATTATCCGGCATGAGTCACTAAAGAGATAAACTGCTGGATAACAGTTGAATATGCAAATGTGTGCTTGCGAGGCCAGTTTGAACTTCCTCCAACTGCTCACGAGGTTTTGTGGAAGGGGAGCGGTGAGGGAGAGCTGCTGGCAGAGTCTATCCAGCCTGGTTTGTGTTCAACCAGGAATGTGAGAGAGTCAGAAAGCACAAAATCTGCTGATTCCTCACAGTTCTAGAAAAAGAAACTGTGGAAAATCAATAAAAGGTTCAATTTAAGTTGCACTTGAGCTCATAAATACTCGTTTCATAAGGTTAAATGTTTATCCATTAAGATGTTTGGAGGTTATTTCTCTCAGTTTAAAAAAGATTGCCTGAATATGTAGTCTTACACTAGTCGTTTCAAGAGAACATTTCACCCACTTTCTGCTTAAAATTCACAAGAGAAAAGATACGGGGAGGCCTGTCATTGGTGGCCAAAGAAGGATTGGTGTGGCACTGTGTTTCTATGGTTACCTATGTTCCCCAGGAGACTGTTGGGCCCCGTGTTTTGATCGGGCCTTAAGGTGTTGCCGTCCTGTCCGATGAACTCCAGACTGTCCTGTAACCTGCACAAGTAGGAATAAAACTTATGTGGATGATTCTATAACATGTACAGAAACACAATTAAACTGTATATTTACACTTTATGCATGTTTTTTTAATATATATTCAAAGTTGGCACGGTTTTTATGAGACTATAATGTGTTCAACTAGATGAAGACAGACAAATAGAGAGACAGATGGAGAGGTGGGAGAGAGAAAGATGAGAAGCTGTCATAGCAATCAGAGCGAGAAGTGCCTGCTGATTAGCGCGTGTTTGTGTTTGTATGTGTGTATGTGTGTGTGTGTGTGTGTGTGTGTGTGCTTACGTGTTGAGGCTGCCGTACACGCTGCCTCCCGTCCTGGCGGTGAAGACCTTACTCAGCATCAGCTGAGGTGGCGATCTGATATAACGACAGTGGGGGGGGGGACAAAGATCATCAGCATGTTGGTTTCAGTTCATGTTGTTCACACCCGACCTCGTTTCTCTCTTCTTCTATCACTCACATTTGAACAACAAAAGAAAGTTGAATCGAGTACTAAAAGCCAATTAAATGTTAAAGCAGATCACATTGTTTCTGGCTTTTTCTCTGCAGAAGTTTCATCCCAAAGTCTGTCAAATAATGTCTTTATAGAACACCTACAGCTGTGAGGAAAAAAAACACTGATGAGTCCTTTTTCTTGTTACCTGATCTGGTGGATTTTTAGCGTTGATCCTTTGTAGCTCATAGCCACGGAGCCAAACATCATTTCCCCCAACATCACCACATCGGACGAACACCTGGAACCCTGGTGAGGAGAGGATGTTGATATCCATTAAATATCAATGAATACAGTGAACTGGAGATGTTCTTCTTTAACAAAGTCACTCCTACTGGAGCTGGAAGTATATACATGAAATCTACAATGTACCAGAATCTGAGTTTTTAAAAAAAAATGGGTAGACTTGAAGAACTTAAAGTCGAAAGAGGGCTCAGGGATGATTTATTCAAGTCATCAACTTATGTAAAAGTGAGCGTTTTGTCTGTTTGTGAACATGCATATGCAGCAGTGAATGTATGAGTACACATGTAAAAAAGTGCAAGGGATTAAATGATGAAATTGTGCATGCAAGTAAATGATAAGTGTGATAAGTGTTACCTGGAAGCGGATGCCCTGCTCCTTAGTTTCCTTTGTTTCCGAGGTGCAGGAGGAGGAGCTGTCCAGGGAGCTGCTGCTGCCTCCGGTAGGACGGAGCTGGCAGCATTTCCCGAACATCTTCGCCTGGCCCTCAGTGCTCTGTGGGGTAATAAATGAAATATCGGATTATTACAGGACTAATACCATTAAAAAACAAGCTCATTTAAGTCTGCAGAAGGTTCAATTTACAGAAAATCCCAATTTATGTGAAAGGCACAGAAAAAGCATCAGCTTAGTTGAGTTTCTCCTTTTCTTTTCAAATATAGAGACAGTTAATGCAAAAGAATATATATTGAATGATGAAATTGTGCACATGAAGTCACCAAGAGAGCAGCAGACTTTTATGGGTTTTGTTTTGAAAAGGTTTTTATTGTGGGAAAAGCCCGAACACGTGGAAATCGATAACAAAGTCCAGAGAATTTTATTGCCTCTGCTGACATAAACATATTCAGAGAAACCAGACTTAGACCCCACTTCAACTAAAAAATTAATTTCACATTTTAACAAGTCCCAAATATACAAAGTCACTGGCTCATATCGAGTAAACCTCCTATTGGGAAACAAACAAAGTTGAATTGTTCAGGTCACAAAACAAACGCATAGAAACCTGATCCAGAGTCACTTATGTAAACAGCAAACCAAAAGCAATGTGAGCTCAATCAGCCTGTGTGTCATGTGCCTTCTTAACTTGGCAGCCTAGTGAAGAGGAATGCATTTGGGCGGGTGAGGAGCGGAGGGGGAGGATGTGTGTGTGTGTGTGTGTGTGTGTGTGTGTGTGTGTGTGTGTGTGTGTGTGTGTGTGTGTGTGTGTGTGTGTGTGTGTTTTTAGGCTGTGGTAATGGCTCACTTGAAACCACTGTCGCTGCCAACGTAGGGGAGGAAGAGAAAGGAAGGGAAAACGAGAAACAGAACGCGACGAGGAGAGAAAAGATGTTTTTGCTGCATTCTGCTCTTTGACAGTACGTCAGTAAACAACGCACACACGAATGCAACTTGTTGTGCGTGTATTTTATCATTAATGCATGTTTTTGTTTTGCAAAACAAACGTCCTCATGCTTATGAATGCATGCTGACTCTGAGCGAGAATGTGTCTGAGTGTGTACGTGGGTGTGGGTGTGTGGGTGTGTGTGTGTGTGTGTGTCCGCTGCAGTGCAGTGCGAGGTGTGTACACACAGGCCAGCAGCATGTGACTGCCAGTCATATGACTCTTTCGGGAACTCGTGAGCGAGCAGCACTGCAATCATTCCCTCCCCCCTCTCTGTCTCCCTCCCTCCGCTGCTCTAACCTCATCCTTCTCTAATTCCTGCAGCTCTTTCTCCCTCCTTTAACACATTTATGTCTTTTCAGAACCGGATTTGTCCTCTTCAACAAGCTCCCTCTGTCCTTACATTTTATTCTGTCTCCCATCTTTAACTCGTCCTCACCCATCCCACCCATGCATCCTTTGTTTGTCTATCTCCCTCTCTCTTTCTCTGACCCTGTGTGCTTTGCTTCTTCCTGCTGTTGATCTTTCAAAATTAAATTCCTCTTAGTTGACAAAAAAACAACAACAATCATGTGATGGAAGTCACACAGAAGCTTGCAAAGCCCTACCGATGCAGAATGCACCAAAAATATTGACATCTAGCCCGGCAAAACACACACACAACACACACACACACACACACACACACACACACACACACACACACACACACACACACACACACACACACACACACACACACACACACACACACACACACACACACACACACACACACACACACACACACACACACACACACACCATTTCTCAATGCTTGTGGGTTTTCACTCAAAAACAAATGCCACAGTGTGAGACGCACACACTCTCTGCATAACTCTTCTTATTGCAGGTCTCTATCTGGCACCAGTCCAATCCAGATGTAAAGCTGTGGTAAATCCACGTGCATGAGTTGAGAAAGTTGAGCAATATGTTTGTTTTCAAGTGACCGGGCGTTGTGAGACTACAGGAGTGTGCGTCTGTGTGCTTCTGTGTGATGGCAAGGTTATAGATGTGATGGACAGACAGATAAGAGAAGGTGACGCAATGCAAAGGACAGAGAGAAAACCTGGTAAAAAAAAGAAAAGAAAAAAGAGGCAGGCCATAAAAGAGAAGCTCAAAGAGAGGAACCATGCAGATGAGAGGGAGGTGGAGAAGTCATGATGAGAGAAAAAAGACTGACAGGAAGACAGGGAGGTGTAGAGTGATGAGGTTAAGAAATGGCAATACACAACGAAGACATGTCGAGTATGTGAGGGAGAAAAAAGGAACAAAAACTGAAAAAAAGAGGCGGCGGTAGTCAGAAATGTAATGTAGGTGCATTGAGAGAACTGTTCCAACAACGAAGCTTGAACCTAAAGGTGACCGAGCTTTTGCCATCAGTACCCCTCGGCTTTGGAACGACTTGCCTGAGAAGATAAGGCTCGCAGAATCATTAATGTCTTTAAAATCCGTTCTTAAAACCCCTTTCTACAGACTTTCATGTGATGTCGTCCCTTTAATACCTTATCTGTATTTATTTTATTTATTCTTTTAATTATTTTATTTAATTAATGAATTAATTAATTCTTTTAATTCTTTTATTTATTCTATTTATCTTGTTTATCTTATTTATTTATTTTATTATTTTAATTCATTTAATTTATTATTTATCCTATTTATTCTATTTATCTTATTTTATTTACTTTTTCCGTTTTTGCTTTATTCGGCCTCACCGTTCAGTTTTCGCTTGTTTTATTGCCTTGCTTTTGCTGCTGTGTCCGTCAAAGCACTTTGTAAACTCTGTTTATAAAAGTGCTATAATCAATAAAGTTATCATCATTATTAATAGTATATAGAGCGATGTTAAAGAAATGGGTAGATGGAGACAGAGTAGACGTAAAGGCAGACAGGTAGAGGTAAATAAAAAGGTAGAGAGTAATTAACAGAAGGTGACAGAGATAATGTAAGAAATGATCAAGATTACAAAGCGGGAGCAAAAAATCTTGATCAAGAGATGAGACGAAGATGAAGACGGACAGAAAAAAAAAAAAAAAGACTGACAGTGAGTGACAAGGGCTGTCATGTGAGGATGAAAGAATGCTGTCAGCTGAGCTATTTATTATTGGAGATAAGAGAACCAGAACAAACCGGTCAGGGTTGGTCACAAACACACAGCAGCTTTATGAAAATGTGTGTGTGTGACAATTAAACAAGCATTCATTCAGGTGTGGTTTTTTTTTTTTTTTTTTTACTAACCCAGTTTTAAATCCTACAAACCTATAGAAAAACACCAAAAAATACTAACAGCAAAAGGAACTCTGTTTTGAACTACTGCCCTTTAAAATAAAATAAATAAATAAGCGACTAAACATGTGATTCATAAACAAAAAACACACACCCACAAACAGGACGTGCACACTGTCCAACAGGACACATTCCCTGCCTTCCACGTTGGTTGACGGTGGGGCAGTGAGCGCGAGGCGTCCTGCAGGATAAGCAGGATAAGGTGCAGCCTGTGGCTTCTGAGCATCATGTGACAGTCACGTGACTCCTGCTGCGTATCACACCTCTGTTCTCTGTGTCCGTCTCTCTGCGTTTATCTTTCATCATCTACTCTGGCTGTCTGCGAGCCTCAAAAGGGTCAATAGTTTCTGCAGATTAAAGAATGCCAAATATAAAAGATTATTAAACCTTTTATATTTTTTTTGTGTACGGCTCTGGTAGAGACCTGTCAATCACAGTAATCCCGCCCTAAAGCATACCCTGCTTTATGGTCTGTTTGACTCTAAATGGAGCATCATTTACTAAATGAACATCATGCTGTATTGAAGAAGACTTGAAACTAGAGATTGAGACCATAAACTCATGTTTACAATGTTTACTGAGGGAATAAATCAAGAGAGAAGTAGAGTCATTTTCTCATAGACTTCTATACAACCAGAGGAGTCGCCCCCTGGTGGACAGTAGAGAGAATGCAGGTTTAATTGGCATTGGCTTCACCGAAAAGTTGCCGCCTGGAATAATACATAGGTAGGATAAAAAAAATGCTGTTCATGAATATGAAATTTCTACGATATATTTTCATATCTCATTTCACAGAAATTGGACCTGCAGCTACTCCACTGCATCCGTTGACCCCTGAAGGACCATCTATGTCTGTTCATCACCATCTACAAACACCAAGCATGGATCTCCTAATGACAACAACATACAAATGATACAAAACATGTGACTCACGGTGATGGGGGTTTCCTCCGTGCCCCTCTTTTTGGCATTGGAGTCGAAGAGGACATTTCTCCCGCGCCTCTCACAGTCCTGGTAGACGATCAGCCGGATCTGACTGGGCTCCAGCTGGGGGATCGGCCAGCTAGATGGAGGGAAGGATGGATGTAGAGGAAGGATGGAGGAAGAGAGGGATCGAAATAGGGAGACGGGGAAGTGAGGTAGAGATAGAAGGATGGGGGTGGGGGGTGGAGTGAGAAAAAATAATGCAATTAGCACAAATGAATTAAAGCAGCAGACGTCCGTGAGATGAAACAGTGCGAATATGGAAAAGTGAGGAAACATCTCACACATTCTTTAAAACATCTTTCACACATTTCTCGGAGCGTTTCTTCCTGGAAATTTGCACATTAGAGACAATGAGGTCCTGTAACAAAACACCTCCAAAACAACGTGGTGCAGCACAGCACTGGAAGAAGCGACGGAGTAACCCAACTTGTTCCACTGTAAATAGCACAAACCTTTTAGATTATGAAAGGGATAACTGGGTACTTTTACAATTCTTTGTTGTAACAACAGAAACCCTTTGACTAAACACTTTGAACATCCCCCTACCGCCGACAAAAGGAAAATATTTGAGTCACTTTCCTACCATTTAACATTATTTTTCCGACATTCACAGACATGTCAAAAAGTTCTACAATGGTTCTTATTATCCAAATGCAGTTATTCAATGAATCATACAATTTGTTCAAGTCAAAATACTTCAGAATAGAGAAATGTGTAAAAACCAGATTGCACATCCATGTCTGTCCAAAATGTACTCACTTCATCATTTTATCCTACTATATATTTGTGTCAAATTGTCATAATTAGCATATGAAATCTTTAGTTATTCCCAAGAATGCATTTTGTGAGGTCGCAGTGACCTTTGACCAACCACATAATCTGTTCATCCGTTATTCCAAGTGGACATTTGTGCCGAATTTGAAGAAATTTGCTGAAGAGATATCACGAGAACTGGACGGATGTGAGGTCACAGTGACCTTTGACCTCCAAAATAAATTCATCCTAGAATCCAAGGTGGACGTTTGTACCAAAGTCAACGAAATTCCCTCCAAGCGTTCCTGAGATATCGTCTTCACCAGAACGGAGACTTTGATGTCAAAAAATGATGGTTCTCCTTTGAAGCTGATCATATTTGTTAAAAACTGATTTTATTGTGTAGCATTTTCAACCCATAGTTGTCGGAGTATCCTATTTTTGAAAAGGTATCTGCCAGATATCCATATTAGCAGAAGACTGGCTACGCTCTAAGCTTGAGGGGAAAAGATAGACACGCTGTACAGGCTTTACATAAATCAGTTTAAGCCCTCCTCCGTCCCAGTGGACAGCAGACTCCATGCCATAGCTACCATTCATCCATCGCATACCTAAACCAGTCGGGAGGAACAAAGATCAATCCAGCTTCCCACATGCTAACAGGTTTATGGGGTACCAGGATAACAAACAGACACTCACTCTCGCTTATTTCATCCAAGATAACCAAGAAAATAAAACGATTACTTTTTGCTTAATAATCAGCAGCTCTTCCTGCTCTACATTCACAGTTACACATGTGACAGTCACCCAGTATAACCAGTCTGCAATGAGCTTTAATCTGCATGTTTGTGAAGTTAGGAGAAAAAGTATTTCCCCATTATCCTTCCTGACTTAACCACAACTGATAAATCAATTTAATATTCAAATATCTGCCAAATTGTATCATTGTGACAGATCTGAAAACACATTTGATCAATCAATATTTAAAGCCATATTGGAGATTTGGGATATTAGATTTTAAACGGATACAGACTTTAGTAGTGGAACATTTCTTCTGGCTGGAAACTGCCCAACATTGACCGTTTTCACCGGCTCAATGGCTGTTGCTAGGAAACCTGCAGTTTCATTCAGCTCGTCCCATTAACGCCAGTCATCTCAGGTGAAGTTGCAAAAGGATGTTGTTGCACATTTGAATCTCGCCGTGGGCACCGGCAGGCCATCCCAGGACTTTGGCCATCCCAGGACTTTGGCCATCCCAGGACTTTGGCCATCCCAGGACTTTGGCCATCCCAGGACTTTGGCCATCCCAGGACTTTGGCACTGCGCTCGGCCGTTAGGGGGGAAACACGGTCACGGTTTGATTTATTAGGGGGCTTTAAATATGGCAGGGGATTGGACCGAAGGAGAGACGGTGCAGGATTAATGCGAGACCTGATGTTGGGATCGGTCGGGCAGATGGACCTAAATATAGACCTTATATTTGGGAGCAGTTTTTAGTAAATGGGTGGGTGTGGACGGGGTGGAAAAGGAACAGTTAAGTCCATTTTCGCTTGCCAAAAACACAATACAACACATGACGGCAACGTTTAAAAACAGCATTTCAATTGTTGGTCAGTGAGCCTTGACCGGGCTGGGAATACCTTTGTGTTGTGTGTGGTTGTGTGTGGTTGTGTGTGTGTATATCCCAATGCCTGTGAGCTACTATTTACCAAACACTGGTGTCAAAGTTTGGCCACAGCATTCTTCAGGGCAAAATGATTCAGACTTGCAGGGGAGTAAGGAGCGAGGGAGTCATGTGATGCAGCCTGCTGCCGTGTTTAAGTTGTCAGACGACGACGGGGGGCAATCAAACAAGAGGAACGTTTTGTGGAGACTCATAAGGGCAACCTTGTTCAATGAGCTATTTGAGCCATTTCTGCACGGAAACGTCTCCAGCATTCAATTCTGTAGCTCAAGGACTGAGCTCGCTGCCAAACAATATGGATCCAAAACCACCAATCTGAATTCAAAATGAGACTGAAGTTAGGCGACTTTCAGACAAAGAGTTAAATGTCAATATGAATTTCTAGATAAAAATGTATTGATAACGTTAGCTAACCTCGTCGGTAGGGGTGAACTGATATATCGGACCCATACGGACTCAGATAGCTTTCTTGGGGTATTGGTGAGAAAAGGGCCGATATATTCACCTCAATTCTATGTTTATGTAGTATATATATTGTATGCTGGAATATGAATTCCTGTTTAAGTTTTGACTCATTTGTTGCTGCTTTCAAAAAGGTTTACACTTGAATTGTATTTCCTGTTAATTTAGAAGAGTTCTTCACCAAATGCAGAACTCTGGAGTCCTGTCATGCAGGTTCTTTCAGCGTAGTTCGAAAGGTTATTGGTACTTTAGCCACAGGTTGTTCTCTTCTCAAGGAAAAACATGAGGCTTCAGATTGTGAGAAACCTGCTGACTTGTCTTTTGAACTTTTGTTTTTACCCCAACTCAAAGATATTTCATTTACTGTGAAGATATCCACATTTAACAAGCTGGAATTGAGAGAATTTTGTTTAATTGATTATCAAAATAGCTGGCAATTAAGTAGTAGACAACTTGTCGATTAAACGTTTCAGCTCTAGCTTCATTGTGGTTCGTCTGGCCTTTCCTTTAGACCACATGTTAATCCAAGTGAATGTTCGATCCCTTTACAAAGAAATCTTCGTTTTTTTCTCCTCCTGGTTTCTAGACCCGACTCATTTAACTGAGAGTTTAATATGGCGGCTTAATGCCTGCCTGGCCTACGTAATTAGCTTAAATTGCATTGTTTGAGGCTGAGTCGACATTCAGCTCATAGATTTGTGTGATTACACATCAGGCGGTCGTTTCAGTCACATGCCTCCTTACACCTGGACTTCTGCCTTTCTAGAGTGGCTTAAAATACGTTGGACTTTTGCTAACTTTGCTGTGTCTTGTGCTTCTTCAATTGAGTGCAACAATTACAAAAAATAAGATGTGTTGTTTTCACATCAGCGCAGAGGAGATCTGCATAATTTGACACCAACTTCACTGCTCCCTTTGTTTTAAACATAACAGAGGGAAGACACAGAGGGAGAGATGCGGGGAAGAAGGAATAAACACAGGACAGAAAGCTAGAAAGACGGCGATAAAAGAAAGACAAGAGCCCTTTTATACGCAGCAGCAAACACAAGAGGGGAAAAAGGAAAAGTCCTGAAGTAATAAAAACACAAAGAACATATAATGAAAGCAAAAGAAAAGAAGAATGTTGAATAAGTAAATGCAGCTAACATTGAAAGTTGCTGAAGAGAGAATTGAGCTTAGATAGAAAGAGAAAAAGCTCCCACGAAACAGAAAAACATCTGAGACGGACAGAAAGGCGTTCTGAAAGAAAGACGAGGCAGAACGAGAGCAGAGGAGGAAGTATCCCATCAGTGAGCTTGTGACAGTCACAGCGCTGACTGAGGAGAGAGGGGAGTCATTCATAAAAGCAGCACATGACTTCATGACTGTTACATGCTCGCACCGCTCTGACCGAGATTGTCAGAACCGCAAATAACTCAAAAAAGTCTCCAACAGACACACGTTTGTTTCCTCGAACAACCTGTTAATCTTAGAATAAAAAAGCCGGGCGTCTGAAATGATTCACCTTCGTCCTGAACACAAATAAAGTTATCCAATCTGAGATCAAAGATATGCAAAAGAGAAACTCTCTGAACCACAGCTCCGCCCAAGCACATAAAAGTCACACCGTTTTCTTTTTCATATCCAAATTTAGGTGTGCTTCACGACAAAGCCCTTTAACCCTTCTTACACAACACTGACCTTAAAATGTTAAACTCAAACTGCAAGCGTTCTCCAGCTGGAAACAGCCACAGGTTGCCAACGACAACACTTTGAAAAAGAAACAACAACACAGACAGCCCTCCTTTGACCAACACTACCATGCCCACTCGGATGCACGTACGCCCGGTTAAATATTACCGACTCCTACCTGGGCATCATCGCGAGTCTGCCAGTCTTTCCCCCAGCCTCTCTCCTCTCTCTCTCTCTCTCTCTCTCTTTTCTCTCCTCTCCCCTCTCTCAGCCGAAGCTGAGGGTCTAAGAATAGCGGTGAACTAAATTCACACAACAACATGAGACTGTCAGGTGATCGCAGGAGCGCTGAGTGTGTGTGTGTTTCTGTGTGTTTGTGTGTGTGTTTGTGTGTGTGTGTGTGTGTGTGTGTGTGTGTGTGTGTGCTGGACCGGACAGCGACAGAAGCAGCGAGGCCGCGGACTGCCGGCTGCCACAAAGCGCCGCGATAAGAGGAGGACAGTGGGGATTTTGTTTTGCGTGTCGTTTTCTTAATCCCACCCTTTTTTGTTCCGCTCTCTCTCTCTCTCGTGTTCCCTTCTCTGATTATTTCTATCGATTTTAAAAAAAACGACACATTACGTACAATTCATCCTCTTTACAAATAAGGAAGGATGAAGAGAAAGGAAGCAGACTGTTTGAAGTGAAAGCTTCTTTTACAAAAAAAAAAAAAACCACATGGATGGTGGTTAGTTTTCATGACAAGTGGCAGATAATTGAAGTAGGAGAGTGAGCAGTATCTGTCACAAAATCTCAATTATTTATAGTTATCATTTATAGGTGATCTTGGATAAAATTGCAAAAAGAAATAAAGAGTAGACCTCAGAAATAAAGCATCCACTGTGATGAACTTACTGGATATTTCAATTGCATACTATTGAGAGTCACATTTACTGGAGGAATTACAAAACAAAAGTATAGATTTGACATTGACTACCTTTGCAAGCACCCTCATTTTTCATTGTTATTCCCAATAACACGGGTTGTATAAACGTCATATTAGTAGCATTAGTTACATGATTTTAATTATCTGAATGGAGCATTTTCTTCTGTTTACGGTCAGCTCTGTGTAGTTATACACAAACAAACTAGCAACCATTTGCGGATATGCAAGAGAAAAGCCTTCTTTTCTGTGCAGACAGAAATGCACCTACTTTTAAACATGAAAGATTTGGATATCAACAGATTTACACATAAATACACAGACCATTACAAGAAGGCGGGTCAAGGAATGAAAGAGGGAGGCTTTGTTTGCAAGGTCGATCAGTCCCCCGCCGGTTACGTTAATCGGAGCATGCACGGCTGCATGTAAACAGGAATACTAATTTTCATTATCCATGTAAACAGCTCAGTAAGAATACTGCAAAAAAAACAAAAACACAATATTTTGTGCATGTTGTCAGGTAGTTAGTGACAGCATCCTTAGCTGCCGCTGGGCGAGGTGTAATACGATTTAAGGTCACGGCAAAGCTATCGAGTTTCCTTGACTACAGCGAGTCTGACGTCAGCCTACTTACTGACCTCAAAGAGCCCTCGCTCCCTCTCTCTCTCCACTGGAACATCTGTGTGTGTGTGTGTGTGTGTGTGTGTGTGTGTGTGTGTGTGTGTGTGTGTGTGTGTGTGTGAGGAGATTGTTACATAAAAATCCCCTCGGTCCAAGCTTTGTGACGTTCTTCCGGCTGTGTGAGACCGGCGGACATTTTTGTGCCCGTTCTGCTGCAGAGTAACAAAAGAATCCTGACTTCACACCAAAAATGCAAATAACTGCATTTACAACAGAAACTAATCCATCATCGAGCCTTCTCACCAACATGCTTTTCTTGGTTTCATCGTGACATTGATCGAGTAAAGTCTTGGACCATTTTAGAGGAGTTATGGTTTCACTGCTGCAGGTGTTTTGACAGATGTTAAACAAACAGGCAGCATAAACATGTGACAAAAGGTGTATTAAGGCTAGTTTTCCATGCTGCTCTGTAGGTGATGACTGCTGAGGTGAGCTGTCCTGAGAAAAATACGTAGTCAACACTCTTAAAACTGACTGCACTGCAAATGTGTATTTAGCCACGTGGCTCTGCACCTTGACAAATGGTGAAGAGCATCACTATGACTAGATAAGAATCAGTGTGAGTTACACAGAACAACAGTCATAACATCTCATCTCTTGGATGTCTTTAGCTTGATAAGGGCATCTTCTGCACGTAGAGGTAACACTTCCCACGGTCTGCCCGCTTGTCACATTTGAAGCCTAGCGTGGAGATTGTTGTATCTGTGTAATGCTAGATGGAGTGAAAATTAAGCACTCCTTTTCTGCTGGAGAGGCCTAGCCCTTATTTATACAGGGTGAAACACAATAGTACATATGTTTACCTCGTCACAGAACAGTGCTGCACTTCCTTGAGCTAATTATTGTGCTCCGAGTACGTTCGAGTAACCAGCAACACCCTCATGGAACTGGCCCACGAAGAAGGCACCTGACTACCTGCATCCCTGCTGGTTTCTCTGCTGGTTAAGGACTTCTGCATTCCTGCAGTCACATGATTCTGAGTGAGCGATGAGGCCTAAAACGCCCCGAGGCGTCTGCACATAAAAGGCTACGACACATTCAGAACACCTGACACTTTGAATAACCAGAGGCTGACTTTAAATCGGGGATCAATTTGTGTTATTTTTAGCGTCAGAAAGTTTCCAAGTCACAGTGGTTGAGGACAATAGACAAAGACAAATGGTATCCCAATGAAATGTACGAACAATGAAAAGAAGAATGTGTAGATTTTAAGGAAATACCCAACATAAACACTATACAATTGTTATACTGTACATATGACATTACAATATTAATCCTAATGTTGTGTTATGTTTTCGGACATTTTCGGGGCCTATAAAGCCACATTGAATTGTATTATTAACGATAGTATTTATGCTGCATTGACATGGAATCAGTCAGACGGCATAACGGACATCACGTTAGTGGACGAGAACAGGACGGTAAAAATTTAGGTGAATACTTTTATGAAGGGTGTTTTCATCCTTAAGCACAGTGTCTTGAAACATGTGATACTAACATATTGTGTTTTGTTTATTTTTACACTGGGTGTGTGTGTGTATTCTAATGACTACGTGTATTCTAACGGCTTATTCCTGAGTCACAACTTCTTCTGAATCAGCGAACACATGACTTGTGATGAGAGCGAGTGTGTGTCACAAAGAATCACATGAACGAACCACCAGGCTGAACTGTAGTGCTGGAAGCCATAAAGAAATCAGGTAGCAGATTTCAACTAGAATGCAACAACTGCAAAGAAATTAAACTTGTCCTTCCTCTTTGATCCATTTAGTAAATCATAAGGGCAAGAAGGTGTCATATGACAGACATGGCTTACTGCTCAGCCTTAAGGTTATTGTCGGTCAAACCTCCACCCTACCAGTCATTTCTCTCTTTCTCATCTTGAGGCTAAAAGTAGGCTAATTAGGTGATGTGACTTTCAGGATCCCAACAGACAAACGAATCGCACTCGTCTGCACTGTGCTGATAAGAGTTATGTGATTTTCTAGACCATATTGCATGTAAGGGTTTTAATCCACAAAAGGTTAAAGAAAGAAAAAAGCGCCATATTCCTCTTTCGTGACATCTAAAAGCACCACATAGCATCACAGAGAAAACTAATAGATGGATCGATTCACACATTTTGGGGCAAAAGCTAAGATAAAAGACTTTGAATTAATACAAAGATCTGTAACCCTGTCAATTAGCGATACATTCAAGCAGAAAACAATGTCCCACAATGCATCCATTTCTATAACAAATGAAAGAAAAACAGGTCCATTGAGGCTCATTTCTCCAAAAAGGCATTTTCAAATTTTGGTTTCCCATGTTTCCTCTAATGTCAGTGCCTTCAATTTCCCTTTGAGCTTTTGAATTGGAGGGTCACATGTCACTACAGAGGCCCGTAAAGATCTCTACGTTGATCAACAGCTCTAATGGCTTTTTGGACGTTCAGTTAAGAGCTCCATTTCATTACTAAACCAATCAATAATCAGTATAAAAGAGAAACACAATGAACGCCACAGTACAAAAGCTTAATACGCCAATTATCAGAGTAATTACTCCAGAATAATTCAAATAATAGCCTTGAACAAATTGTTAAACTTATAAAAGAGTGCACCATGCCTTGACTAATTTGTGTAAATATCAATACTAGCTAAATATCACTTGTGTTAGGAACCTGAGTACTTTAAATTGTGGACTCAAGACACAGTAAATGACGGAGAAAACACAAGTAAAAGTACATAATACAATTTTAAAACGTTTCACATCTCTTGTACAGTAACACAGTGTGCAGTCCGTAGCGTGTGTTGCACTTCATCTTTGCATTGTTTGGTGAGGTAGAGCTGCCTGTTAGTATCAGGTATCAGGGTTAGCTGTGAAACTGGAAACTGATCACCAACTATCACGTCATTATTGAGATTCTGGGAATCGTCAAGGCCGCATTATATATATATATATATTGAAAAAATACACACTTAACATAACATTTGTAGATTGTAGTCCCGTGAAAGCACCACTTTAAAGTGTGTGTTTACCAGATATGTGTTCATTAGTTCCTTAGAGATAAAACAACTTATCTAGTGAAGAAATCTTGGTCGACTGAGACCAGAACGACCGATTAGTCAACTTAAAAAAACCAATAAACAAAGTAAACTCTAAACTATTTCCCAATACAGTAGGTGTCTTTAGAACATTAACAACATTTTGACACGATTGCTCACTCACTGACTACGACTCTAGAGGTGAAAACAATACCAGCATTGCTGTGGCGTGTGGTAATAACAACATAACATCCTGAATGAGGTGCAACACGGACTGCGTTTGAACAGGACATGCAGGCCTAGCTAGCTGTTAAGCCGCATCACTCACCAAAAATGCTACCGCGTGTACGTGTGTATGTGCGCGTGCAGCTTTTACGTAAAACTATATCTTTACCATGACCTTGCCTTAAAATAGCCCTGATAGGAACCCGATGACAGTACTAGAAGTACTGAGCGCACATGCACACTAGTCTCTGCACATGCCAGTAACATGGATCGCAGCCATGTGATCGTCCCACAAACATGACAGCCCGAGATTGATGAAAGCCTCACATGATACGCTGAATGTTGTGAAAAGCATGCTGTGGAGGAAGGCCACCATATCCCCGTAAACTATCAAAGGAAGAAGATGCATCACTATGAATAAATCTCACGTGAAAAGGCGTGCATTATTCGCTGAATGCTCCAATTAATTATGATTAAGTAAGTCTTCAGTACAGGCTCCAATTTGCCACAAGGTCTCAGCTTTAATCCAGATTCATTCCCATTGTTTTACAAACTTCAGATTGCAATGTGCACCTAGAAACAGATTAATGTGAAAGCTTATTAAAATGCCTTTTTTTCCACAGTTTGTGAAAGCTTATTAAAATGCCTTTTTTTCCACAGTTTGTCATAAAGAAAGACAGTTGTCTAACTCTAGGAATCTATAAACCAAACAGCAAAAGTCAAAAGTCTTCAGTACAGGCTCAAATTTGCCACAAAGTTTCAGCTTTAATCCAGATTTATTCCCATTTTCTTTACCAACTTCAAATTGCAATGTGCACCTAGAAACAGATTAATGTGAAAGCTTATTAAAATGCCTTTTTTTCCACAGTTTGTCATTAAGAAAGACAGTTATCTAACTCTAGGAATCTATAAACCAAACAGCAAAACTCAAAACATCCCATCCTTTCTCTTGCGTACACACAGCACAAACGCAGCTATATTGAGTTGCATGAACCCGGGGTCAAGAAGGAAGTTTCCTCAACGGGGCAGCCGCCAGGAAAAGCCGCCCGGCTGTGGGTGGGGACTGGACAAAGCTGCTGGCTGACGATCAAGCCCTCCGACTGGCTACAGAACGAGCCGGCTCTGGGTGTAATGTACAGTATGCTGCCCCACTGGTCAGGTGCTGCACCCGAGGGAAACCGGAGAGGCCGTTTTAGGCTTTCCTCAGCGGGGTCAGCCAACTCGCTGCCCTCTGTGGTATTCTGGAGGACACGGTGCTGTGCTGTGTGACTGAGCTCTGGGTGATGCATTATGCAGGACAACAGGGTTGCAAAACAGCAAAAACATTTCTATTTAACACTTGCAATCTCTATAAAACAGACATCTGCATATGAATGTATAATGGTTAGGCAACAGGACAAGATTTTGGTATTAGAAGCACTCTGATTTTGCCCGACATTCATTTAGCTATGATAGCTTTAAAAATGTTTTTTACTGCAATTGAAACATGGCGGGTTGCTTATCGGACTGTACAAAATAACCGGCACACGGAAGAGGAAGTCTCGGCCATGGACATCTATTATCCAGATATCCACTAGCTTCACCAGAACCCTGCAAATATAGTCCGTTGCCCCCCCAGAGGCTAAATCTCCTACAGCCAATGGTTTCTAAAGATTGCTGACAATAAAACAAGGTTTAATATGCAATATTTAAAGCAAAAAAACAGAAAAAGTGCATTACTTTAATTGCTCCACCAATTTTGGATATCAAAATACAAAATGGCACTCAACACGTGTAATACGCTACCACCACAGCTCACGTATTGCTGATGCACAAATAAGTGTATACATATTTTCATTATCCTAAATACGAAACCATCTCTGATCCACTAGTGTAAGCTTGTAATCCCGTCACCCTTTCTAGACTATTCTAAGCGTCCCTTCTACCCATCTTTCCCGTCTCTTTGCCTTCGTCTTATAGAGCCTGATGAATGAGCAGCTCGTATCAGAGTTATGAAGAGCCGGGCCGACCACTGAGTGAACAGAAATGCCTGCTGAAGCCAGAGAACCACACACACACACACACAAATACAGCATTTATGGCCGTGGAACGTGTGCATGCACAGGCCAAAGTGCAAATAGCAACGCAAGGAGGTTGAGCTTTTCAGGTTCTTATAAATACCTGCAGCGTGGGTGGCCGAGAGCGATATTTTTCCAATGCAAGTGTATTTAAAAGCTAAAAAGAGCACGTATTTGTATTAGTTTGTTGCACTTATTGTATTCGTATTAGTTTGTTGCACTTATTGTATTTGTATTAGTTTGTTGCACTTATTCTATTCGTATTAGTTTGTTTCTGCACTTATTGTATTCGTATTAGTTTGTTGCACTTATTGTATTCGTATTAGTTTGTTGCACTTATTGTATTCGTATTAGTTTGTTGCACTTATTCTATTCGTATTAGTTTGTTGCACTTATCGTATTCGTATTAGTTTGTTTCTGTACTTTTGCTCTGGTTTATGCTTTAAGATGCTTGTTTAAGAAAGGAGATGCACTTATGACTTCTGGTGACTAGTAGTTCTCTTGAATACCTATGTTGAACACACTTATTGTTGTCGCTTTGGATAAAAGCGTCTGCTAAATGACTCTTTTCCCTCTGCTGCATGCACAATGTTGTGAAATGGCTGCTTTACAACATATTACTGCAACAAATGTTTTATGCAATAACATGATGCATACCTTTTCAACTGTTATTCATTTATTCTGCCTTTTTTTTGCACAGATGCTATTTTGTGTCTATTTTAATGAGTTTATCTGGCTTCTCCCTTCATGTTAATTGCTTTAATCAGGTTAATTATTGTTAAATTGTTATTTAAATGCACTGTGTGACTGTGGGTGTTTAGACACCAGCAGGTAGTGCAGTGTTTATTGTGTAATTTTAGGGGTTATTCATGCATTTGTTGTAAGCATTTAAATGCATTGTTTACACCAGTGCAAGGTTCAGAGCCTGACTGCTGCTGTCACGTGGTACCACGCAGGCTTAGCTACCGTTACCAGAGCAACACAAAGAGGAGGGGGAGGGGGAGGAGGGGACAAAGGAAGCGTTTTCAAATCAATTCATAAAAAAAAACGAGCGATGTAATTTCAAAAAAAAATTTTGCTGAATCGACACAAAATACTACAACAGCGTTTTTTTTATTAATTTTATTATTATTTATTTAAAAAAAAAATGTATTTAAAAAAAATAATAATAATAATGACGTCATAGCGACTGTCGTAAAAAAAAAAAAAAAAAAAAAAAAAAGAGCGATGTGTCTCCCATAGCGACAAGAGCACACAGGCATTTTTTTTTTTTTTTTTTTTTTTTTGCTGAATCGACACAAAAAGACTACAACAGCGTTTTTTATTATTTAATTTTGTCATTATTTTTTTTTTTAATTTATTTTAAAAAAAAAATTAATGACGTTATAGCGACTGTCGTAAAAAAAAAAAAAAAAAAAAAAAAAAAAACGAGCGATGTGTCTCCCATAGCGACAGCACGCAGCTACCACCCGCTAGCATTAGCATGTTAGCTCACCCCCTCATAAACAGGCTTTTTTTTTTTTTTTTTTTTTTTTTTTTTGCTGAATCGACACTAACAGCATATTCTATTCAATTATTAATTATTATTTTTTTTTTTAAATTTATTTAAAAAAAAAAAAAAAATGAATGACGTCACAGCGACTGTCGTAAAGGAAAACGTGCACTCACTCACACACACACACACACACACACACACACACGCTACCTGAACGCGGGGTCCTCTCTGCTGCTCCGCGGCGGAGGAGACGGAAACGAGTTCCTCTTGTTGAAAAGTTTCTGGAAGAGAGTCGGAGGCATTTTATGTTTTATGCACCCAAAAACAATAAAGATATCCCCCTCTTTCTTGTTATTTTATCCTTGTTTTCAAATCCGAGAGCGGATCTCGGTCCTAGCCGTCTCCATGGGTGTCACAGTCATATGACAGGCATTAGTCACGGGGAGCTGCTCTGTAACCCCGCTGCTGGCTTCTGATTGGCTGACAGGGACGCCGCTGCTACTACGACGTCGCTGATTGGCTGGCTATTTTGAGCCCCGGGTACCACGTGGTGCGCGGATTTTCGCTGTGTTGATGTTTTGTAGGAAATCGTGACAGCATGAGATTTATGCACAAATCAAACAATAGATATTAACACATGCATTTAACTCCCTAAATGCAAAAAAAGACAGGATTGTGATGAACAAACATTTTATTTATGTTATGCATTTATTTTAAATCATTTCAATTTGTTCATTTGAGTAGAAATGTGACTCACAAATATAGAAAACAAACTTTTTTTAGATTATATTAAGCACTTACTGCATTGACAGGTGGGTTTGTGTCAATAGAGTACATAAAAAATACAGATAAAACACAAAAGACAGGATTGTGATGAACAAACATTTTATTTATGTTATGCATTTATTTTAAATCATTTCAATTTGTTCATTTGAGTAGAAAGGTGACTCACAAATATAGAAAACAAACTTTTTTTAGATTATATTAAGCACTTACTGCATTGACAGGTGGGTTTGTGTCAATAGAGTATATAAAAAATACAGATAAAACACAAACAACATATATTTCACATGAAAAATTGAAGAAACAATCATTGTCAGGAGAAGAGAAAAAGATGGCTGCTTAAGGAAATACATGTCTGACATCTAGTGGTCGTTTTGCAGCAGACACTATATTATATATTATCTCTGCAAAATAAATAAATAAAGGAAAGGAAATCCGGGGCTTGTTTTAGTGCATTTTCATATCCAGATGTGCATGCGGCACAGTTTGAAAACAGCTTATGTAATCAAAAATAAGGGCAGAGTTTAGAAGCGATACAGTACATGGCAGTGTGTGGCATCATTTTGAATTATCCTCTTTAAATAATATATACAAGTACTCATATACCTATGCATCACATTTCATTTTCCATTTTCAGACATCCTGAGGTGCACACAGACTACTTTTTTACAGGATATTTAAAATGTTCTCATCTACATTAAGGGAGAAAAAAACCCCAAAATCTTTACATATTTTGGCCTCAGGTGTCACATTATAACAGGTTCTATGTCCTCGAGAGCTGTGAGAGGAAACAAAGGAGCACTTCTGAGTTTCAGGCACCTCGTTCTCATCGTCTTAAAGAACGCGTCCCTGTCAGAATCGTCCATAAAGTCAAAGAACTTTGCTTCTTCTGGGCTGCTTTTAACGGAACGTTTTAACGTCACCGTCAGCCGTAGTGCGTCTTCTTTAGAGCTGGTCTCGCCCGGTCTGGAGGCCTCAGCCGGGCCGGGCGTTGATCTGGTAGATGGGGTGAGTTTGGTATCAAAGGTCTGAGCGATGATGGGGCTTTTGAACCAAACCTTCTTCCTGTACGAAATGGGCTTTCTGTTGTGGAGCTGAAGGAGCAGAATTATGTTCAACCATGTCTGTAATGGCTCTTTTGATTTGAAACAATATTTAAGTTTTGTACATCATGTTTTCATGTGATGGATGGACAGGTGGGTTTTCTTACTTTTGGTGGGGTTTTCCACTTGAAGGCCTTTTCTATAAATTAAGGAATGAAAAACAAAATGATTATTATAACTTTAATATTTGGTGCATTATGAAATTGTATAGTTTGATTAAGATACAATAATATTTAATGTGTCTTTACCTGATTTCAATGAGTCTGTATGTATTTTGGTCTCAGTTTCAGGTCCTCTGTTTTTTGCACCAAAAAGAAAAGACAGTTTTATTATATATGATATGTTAAAAATATTTATAATGTTTTTTTCACTTTTCATTTTATTATAACGTTTTTTAATCTAACTGAATTATATATAGAAAAAAATATAGAAAATGTAATTAAATTTATATATATATATATATATATATATATATATATATATATATAAATTATAAATTATATTAAATTATATTAAATTATAAATTATAATTATACTATTACAAGTTTTTGAAAATGATTCTTTACACTAAATGGTGCATGTTTCCAAAAAAGATATTAAACTGACAAACTCACTCGATCTCAAACGTCTTTTCAGCAAAAATCGTAGAGGCATCTGCAGACAAACGTTTGGTTATTTGAGATACAAACCAACACTCAGACTTAAAATTATATCAGTTTTTTAGTTGTTGATATAACAATTTGTCCCTTCAATATATATATATAGTTTTTATATAATATTTAAAAACGTTAATAAAATGTACAAATAAATATAATAAATAATAAAAATTCAATTCTTCACAGTTGTGAAAGGACTAAACTGTATAATTTCCTATTTTTTATTTTATTTTATTTATATATTTTTCCTTGGAATCCACAATAAGCTACAACTGACCAACTGCTAATATATATTGTAAATTGTAAATAAGTCGTTTTTTCTATTTAACAACAACAATTTTTAATCCCATTAAGACCAATATTATCATACTTAAAGTAACAAAAATAAAATTAAAACTTGCTTTTATTTGAACTTAAAAAAGTTTCTCTCTGGGCTCTTAATATATTAATATATAAATAATACAGGAACTGTGTGCAGTATTTTCTAACGCTATTACCGAGGATGTTAGAAAGGTTTGGTGAATGATGCATGTTGATGCTCTCAGCGTGGCTCGCTTCAAGCAAGGTGGAGTTTTTCACGTGAAGATGGAGCCCCAGCAGCTCCTCCTTAAAGGGAGTCAATGTTTCCACTGTGAAGAGAAGAGAAGATTTAAAATAAACTAGAATAGAATAACTTTATATGATATATTGTGGTTGTGTTTGAATCAAAAGAAAGAGCACAAACACACCATAGCTGTCTCTTCTGGAGATCTCTGGGGAGGGAAGACTGCTGCTGGAGGATGCAGAGGAGTAACAGTCCTCCTCATCATCATCATCATCATCATCATCATCATCAGAGGTGAAAGTTGTGTCTGACACCGAGGAAGAAGATGTGATGCTCCCCAGAGTCACCGTCAAGTTTGCCGCCATTACTGGCATTTCACAGCCTTTGAAGGCCTCGGGCTCGGGAGTCAAATTAAAGGTCAGGTGACCTGCAGGTGACTCTGGGTGGACAGATGTTTCAGTAGCTGTCGTTGCAGATGTGAAGAGTTTCTCTCTGGGGTTTTCTGTAAAAGCCGGGTTGCTCCAGCGTAACACAGATTTGCAGTGGACAGGCTTGATGCTTGTCTATGCGTCAGAAAGAGTAGGAAAACAGAAAGTTTGAGGAGCTTTGAAACTTGGAATTTAACTTCTAGCATCTCTTACTTTATAAGATACCCGATATCAAGCATCCCATAGAGAAAGCAAGGTTTGTGCATGCCATAAATATTATCATAACGAAGAGAATATATGTCAAAGTTTGTATAAAAATATCTCCCTTCTTGTCAGGATACTCACAAACACTGGGAGGACAGCGGTGACATTCGTCTCCTCCACCTCGGGCTCCTCTGGAAGTGTTTGATAACGCTGTTTGTTCAGAAATCTCCTGCAGTCTGAAAGTATTTTTAAAGAAGTACTGTAAGAAGAGATCGTGATAAATGTACAATACCAGTCAAAAGTTTGGACACACCTTCTCATTCAACTACTTTGAAGAATCTAAAATATAAAACATATTCTGGTTTGTTGAGCATTTGTTTGTTTACCACATAATTCCATATGTGTTCCTTCATAATTTGGATGTCTTCAATATTAATCTACAATGTAGAAAAAAATAAAAATAAAGAAAAAACATTGAATGAGAAGGTGTGTGCAAACTTTTGACTGGTACTGTACATGCATTTAACAGGACAGGTGCATTACTAAATTAATTTACTACTTTAAAGCACATTTAATCCAAACAAGCTGAACTAGACACTAAAATAATCAATATTTGTTTAATTTGAAGTTCAAAACTACAGTTATGGTGCATGCTGTGGGTAAATTATCTTTTATTATAATAATAAAGACATTTAATATTCTTGCTTGATGTGTGTGTGTTTCTTACTGTCTCTTCTGCTCAGAGCTGCTTTCATGGGAGTATCTCTCAGGTGTGTTAATACACCTGCACGGTTTACTCTGTACCTGTGTCTACCCATTTCAGGTTTAAATTTAGCTCAATGCATAAACTTTAGATGTTTTTTTTGCAGAAAACAAGAAGCTGCTCAAATTACTGAAATGTTTAAGACAAAGAGAGAAATCTGTTCTCTGTGCGGTGCTTAGTAACCGAGCGCACCTGTGGAGTCACTCAGCTGATGGTGATTTAAATCTATTCCTATGTTTAGTTGTGCTTTTACTTTGAAAGTCTTCAGCGGAAGTCTTATTGCTATGGAAACCCTTCTCCGTCACTAGGATTAAAAATACTTTTAAATTAAAATAATGAAAGAGCGTTAAAAAAATATATGAGATACTTTCTTGAAATATAATCTTATTATTTTAAAATAATTATTAAGTATCTCAAAATAATCATAAACGTTTTCAATATTTTGACACTTTTAGAAACAATTAGAAACCTTCTCAAATAATGATTTAATATCTCAAAATAATGATTTAATATCTCAAATAATTATTTAATATCTCAAATAATGATTCAATATCTCAAAATAATTATTTAATATCTCAAAATAATGATTTAATATATCTCAAAATAATGATTTAATATCTCAAAATAATGATTTAATATATCTCAAAATAATGATTTAATATCTCAAAATAATGATTTAATATCTCAAAATAATGATTTAATATCTCAAAATAATGATTTAATATCTCAAATAATGATTTATCTCAAAATAATTATTTAATATCTCAAATTAATGATTTAATATCTCAAATAATGATTTTATCTCAAAATAATTATTTAATATCTCAAATAATGATTCACTATCTCAAAATAACGATTTAATATCTCAAAATAATGATTCAATATCTCAAATAATGATTTAATATCTCAAAATAATTATTTAATATCTCAAAATAATTATTTAATATCTCAAAATAATTATTTAAATCTATTCCTATGTTTAGTTGTGCTTTTACTTTGAAAGTCTTCAGCGGAAGTCTTATTGCTATGGAAACCCTTCTCCGTCACTAGGATTAAAAATACTTTTTAAATTAAAATAATGAAAGAGCATAAAAAAAATATGAGATACTTTCTTGAAATATAATCTTATTATTTTAAAATAATTATTAAGTATCTCAAAATAATCAAACGTTTTCAATATTTTGACACTTTTAGAAACAATTAGAAACCTTCACAAAATAATGACTTTAATATCTCAAATAATGATTTAATATCTCAAATAATTATTTAATATCTCAAAATAATGATTTAATATCAAATAATGATTTAATATCTCAAAATAATGATTTAATATCTCAAAATAATGATTTAATATCTCAAAATAATGATTTAATATCTCAAAATAATGATTTAATATCTCAAAATAATGATTTAATATCAAAATAATGATTCAATATCTCAAAATAATGATTTAATATCTCAAAATAATGATTTAATATCTCAAAATAATGATTTAATATCTCAAAATAATTATTTAATATCTCAAAATAATGATTTAATATCTCAAAATAATGATTTAAATCTATTCCTATGTTTAGTTTTGCTTTTACTTTGAAAGTCTTCAGCGGAAGTCTTATTGCTATGGAAACCCTTCTCCGTCACTAGGATTAAAAATACTTTTAAATTAAAATAATGAAAGAGCGTTAAAAAAAAATATGAGATACTTTCTTGAAATAATCACTTATTATTTTAAAATAATTATTAAGTATCTCAAAATAATCATAAACGTTTTCAATATTTTGACACTTTTAGAAACAATTAGAAACCTTCTCAAAATAATGACTTTGTATCTCAAATAATGATTTAATATCTCAAAATAATGATTTAATATCTCAAAATAATGATTTAATATCTCAAAATAATCATTTAATATCTCAAAATAATTATTTAATATCTCAAAATAATGATTTAATATCTCAAAATAATGATTTAATATCTCAAAATAATGATTTAATATCTCAAAATAATTATTTAATATCTCAAAATAATGATTTAATATCTCAAAATAATTATTTAATATCTCAAATAATGATTTAATATCTCAAAATAATTATTTAATATCTCAAAATAATGATTTAATATCTCAAAATAATTATGTAATATCTCAAAATAATGATTTCAAAATAATGATTTAATATCTCAAAATAATCATTTAATATAATGATTTAATATCTCAAAATAATCATTTAATATCTCAAAATAATTATAAACTTTCTCAATATTTTGACTTAGTATCTTGAAATAATAAATAACATTTTCATTATTTTGACTGAGTATCTCACAATACTGTCTTTAAATTATGAGAAACTTTCTCAAAACAATGAGAAACTTTCTCTAGATAATGACTTAATATCTCAAAATAATGATTTAATATCTCAAAATAATGATTAATAATCTCAAATAATGACATAGTATCTCAAAATAATGAAAAATTTAGTAAAGAATCTCAAAACAATGAGAAATGTCATCAAAATGATGTATTAGTATTAGTACAAAATAATGACTTATTATCTCAAAATAATGAGTTTGTATCTAAAATAATGACTTATCTTAAAATAATGACTTAATATCTCAAATGATTGACAGTATCTCAAATAATGACTTAATATCTCAAAATATTGACATAGTATCTAAAAATAATGAGAAACTTTCTCAAAATAATGACTTAGTATCTCAAAAAAATGACTTAGTATCCAAAATAATGACTTCATATCCCAAAATAATGACTTTATATCTCAAAATAATGAAAAAGTATCTCAAAATAATCACTAAGCATCTCAAAATGATCGTTAAGTATCCCAAAAAAAATGTAGAATCTGAAAATAATGAGAAATGTTTTGTTATGCTATATTTTGTGTATTTTATGTGTGTTCACTTTAACAATAAGAGAATGTGAAGCAGAGATGACAAGAACGTACACAATGTACCATCACCTGGACCTGTGGATAGCAGAGCTTATGAGTCAGTGGAGAAACTTCCTGCTCCTTTTTGTACAAGTAATATTTATTTAGCTTGTTTTGTTATAAAAATATAATATCTAAAAGTTTATTCCTCATTTCTTTCACTTCTTACATGTCTGAAATAAATAACAAAAAACGAAAGACTAAACAAGGGAGAGTGGAAGTGAGTTTTCATCCTCCCTCTTCCTGTGTGATAATGATGGTGTATCTTCCATAACATAGAGATATGTGGGTGTGTGCGTGTGTGTGCATGTGTGTGCGTGTGTGTGTGTGTGTGTGTGTGTGTGTGTGTGTGTGTGTGTGTGTGTGTGTGTGTGTGTGTGTAAGAGTTTAATTTGTAAGATGATAAGAGAAGAGGCTTGGGGGGAAATCCTAAATTTACTTGTTGTTTGCTACAGTAAGTGTGTGTTATATCTCCAAAGTTTAACTAATCAGAGAGTTTAAGCGACTTCCTTGTTTTGATTTCTGACCAGGAACATTCGCTCCTTCTAAACCAATTAGGAGGAGCGGATAAGGTTTTTAAAAGAAATCATGCCAAAGGAAATGTTATCTGTTTGCAACCTGGATCCACTCGGTTCGGTTCCTACAAATGTATTGAAATGTCAAGAAGAGAAAATAGAAAACCAAGATGACAAAAGTCATTAAAACTCCCAAAATGTAACTTATGCACTGATGCTCCAGTATCAACAAACTGATAATTGAATACATAACAATAGTTGTCAGTCATTTAAAATAAAGAGTACTTTTACTTTGGATATTGCAAGTACATTTAGCTGATAATATCTGTGTACTTTTACTTAAAAATGATTTTAAATGCCAACTTTTATTGTTGTGAACTTCGTTTAAGTTCATTTATTTTTTACATGGTCATTTCAGTAGGTTACTTCTTCTGAGAGTAAAATAAATACGTTTTTCACACCACCATTAAGACATTTTGCTGGTACCTCCAGGGAAGACTTTCCAAATAAAACCTGTGACCACACCATGAAAAAAGAAGAACCGAGACACTGGTTTAAAATCATTCCAGAATATCTTTTATTTCGTTGCCCGTTGGCCGATTCCCCGCCCTCCCTCCTCCCTATTGCTGCACTCAATCATTACAAGGATATGGTGCCGATTCCATTTTTACAGCAGAATAGATAAATAAATAAGTACAATTCATCTCACTACACGCAAAAAGAGAGAAGAAAAAAATCCATTCAAACCAATTGATTTAATAAATATGCTTACATCTAGCTGTCCTCACTTATGTACATCCACATTGTTTATGCTTTGGGACGGTAATCAACTTAAAAAGCCTATACATTACTTCTATGTGTAAACTCTCCAAGAAAAAAACCAAAAAACGTGTTTATTTTGTTTAAAAGTTGATCTATTTTCCTCCAGTGAGTGGAAATCATCGGCTTTGCCTACATTGCAAAGCCTTGCACTAGCAGCAGTGGCTGTGGGCATCTGCATACAACCTGCTATATATTAATGGCCACACAGAAACGTCTTTTTTTATTCGTCAAAGTCGAATGCTAACGAATGCTAACGGTGCCAGCATCGCAGGGCAAACTGCATGCATTGCCCTGAGTCCTGGTTTTGCATGATCTCTTCTTTGTTTTTGTTTTTTTTACGTTTTTAAATCTTTCTCCTGACGTACTATTTGTGCAAAGACGGATGAAAAAAAAAAAGAAAAAGATGTGACCGAGCCGAACCTGCAGAGCGTGAAACCTTGATGATTGTTACAGTCCGTCACGTAAACGAGGAGCATGCACGCTAAACTGCCGATCGCAGCCGTGTGGAGGTGACCTTGATGAACACGAGTGAACACATGACGTGAACTTGAGTGATTCGGGATGCGGCCCAAGCGTCGATGTCGAGACAGCGGCGGTTTGTAAGGCGGGAGCTGCTACTCGCGCTACCTTTGTTCTCTTATGTATGACCTCAAACAAGATGGCGTCAAACTGCACGAAGTCTGGGTTGAAAGTTTGAATGCATCAGGCCATGCTGTCAGCTGCTTGTTCGATTGAAAGGTGAATCTACAGGTTCCCGTTGAGGATGAAGTCCCTTATGTCGTCCCACATGGTGTCAGTAAGACATCTCCTCGAGCTACGCTGTACACAAAGACATCACGCTTGCTGTCGTGCAACTGTGGTTTAAGGTTTTGTTTGGCTGGTGGGTGTAAAGTGAAGGAGGAGAAGCGGGAAGTACGAGTGGATTGTTCAACATAAAAGTGCTGATGGACTACTGCTGCTGGGGAGAGAGCGTTTGATGGTTTGTTTGGGTGGAAAGCAGGTAGCAATGTGAGTCAGATTTAAAATGCTTAAAGTTACTAAGAGGAACTTTAATTTTGTGTCGAATTTGGCGCCCCCATGTGGACAACAGTGGTAATGTTTCTGAGCACCAGAGTCCCTTTAGAAAACCTCTAATTTTACTGCAGCTAGTGTCTGACAGTCTGATCTGCTCAGTCCTGGTTCTGGTTCACTCGTGTCTCCCTTCCATCAAGCGGGTCCAACAATACGGCCCGGGTCTCCAGCAGCGTGGTGTCGGTGTTGGCTCCCAACGGGGACCGGAGGAGCAGTGAGGAGAAGCTCTAATCCTGGAGAAGGTGGAGAATGTCCTGCCGGGAGCAGAGCTCTCCTCCACCAGGACATAAAAGGCTGGTCTCTGCTGGATCTGGGTCTGTCCACGGTGGACTGGTCTCTGCTGGAGTCTGAGCTGAAGGAGTTTCTGGTGAACCTTCATGATTTCATCTGGTTTCACCAGAATCCGACCCGGTGGCTCCGATGACGAGCTTTAAGAATAACTTTATAGAAACAGACGATCTTCTCTCTGATGGTCTCGTCTACTGATGGAGGTCTATAGAGGATCAGGATTAAATTGAGACGGTTTGATAACCAGTTAAAAGTTCCTCACAGTAACTTTATATCGAACAAACCAAACTGAGAAATAAAGTGAAATACACCTCCTCGTTAAAACTAAAGGCAATGCTTTAAGTGTGAAACGCATCACGTCTGTTTATTGATTTGCTTTTTTATGCAGCATGGAAAATTCATGTCACAATGAAAAAACAATCCAGCTAACAGGCCGAGTCCTTTTCTTTTTAACATATGCTTTCTCACAGTGAACGCATACATAAAAATAAAAATACACATACGAATGTGCATTGTATTCCACTTTATTTCTTTGATTTGTTTTTATTTGGGCATTTTTAAATCTTCCATAGCAGGGCCAGGTTTGGCTGAAGCCTACGGTGTCACATCTTTGTCCCACTGCAGGTCAATGGATCAAAGCAGATCTTAGCGTTAAGATGCTGGAAGGACAATGAGGTGGAGGCCGGCCTTCACATGGAGATGCTGTTGTAGAGCCGGTCGATCTTCTCCTTGAAGAACTCCTTCAGCTCGGGCCTCTTGGCCTTTAGCGTCGGGGTCAGGAGGCCGTTGACGATGGAGAACATCTCGTTGTGGATGTAGATGTTCTTCACCTTTAAGAGTGGAAATAAATGGAAAAGATGTTGAATGAGACCAAGATTCTTGAGAATACCCCGAATTACTTTAGGACTATTTGGTTATAGAACTTTGAGAATAGTCATTTAAGGGATTATTATTGTAAATAACACAAGTCTCAGTGTAAAAAAAGCAGTAATATACAGTATTTTTCTGCTAAACCGTCAATAACATTTTTATTCATATACGCAACAACAAACATTTACAATTTGCAGAAAAAGCACAACCTATTTATAATCTGCTGCAGTTTCAATATTTAAATTTTATTATTTTACTATTAGGCTCAACTGAAGCAATTTGTGAAAAAACTGCATAACTCAATTATTATAAAGATATAACGACAGAATCAATCAGAGCATAGTTGAGATAAGAGCATGGATAATACTTATACAACAAAAGACAAAATGTTTTTTTTGCGTTAAACATATAACTGACCACGTACCTGTTCAAACGAGTGGAGGCCGCTAGCCTTGCCTAGACGCACCAAATCTTCAAGGACGGCCTTCTTCAGTTCCTGTTGACAAAAGAATATAAAGTTATTTTCCGTAGATTCTCCAGCGTTTGTTATTAGCAGCGTTTGAAGCGTCACCCACCGTGTTTTTACAGAGGTCCTTGTAGGTGCCGAATATGCCTTTTTTCTTGGCCCACTCAGGCATGACCTCAGGGTCAGGAACCACAATCCCCACCAAACAGGACTGGAAAGAGGAAAAACAAACACAAGAGGAAAAAGTCAAAAGATGCATACTAATTCAGATTAGAACATATGATAATGTGCTATAGTTTTCCTGGTTTGAAATGGAGCACAAGAGCTATAGCACAAACTAAGGAGACCCTAAATGGACGGCTAAGAATTCCATTATGGAGTAACTGCACACTTAAACATAAATTAAATGACCAAAACACATCATTACTGGTGTTATTTTTGACATTTCTAACCAAATTTATAGAAATGTTTCCATTGTTGAAAATGTCTAAAAACACTATCTACTGTTTTAAATCAGCCCTGATCTTCCTGTGGACTGGAAATGAAGCTAACAGCACATAACAACATCTGATGAATCATTGTTAATGACTGATTATCTGGACATTGAAATGTGCTTTCCTAATAATTGCACCATGTTTTCATGCTTTCAAGGATCTGAGTTCCTTTGAATTTCCTCTTGGAAGCATTGTTCCAGTGTATGTGTGCGGGGCTTTTATTGTGAAGGCTAGTACAGAAGGAGTGTAAAACTGTGAGGCGCTGCTGTGGACTATGTTGGAGGAATAAAGTTGTTGTGTTATTTATCTTATTACCGTCACAAAGTAAAGACGCAACATAAGTCTCAGCTACAATTAAGATGAGATTTCATTTCTCACCCAACTTTTTTTTGCATTTTTCCAAATGATGCAGTGGGTGGACTAAAGCTCAGACCTGGTGGTTGAAGTTACCCTTTAACTTAAGGTGTATAGAACATTTAGATGCTGTTCGTGTGTTAGTCTTAGTATTCTCACCTGCAGACTATCTCCGTGAACGTAGAGCTGTGCCACAGGTTCGCTCCTAATGTAGATGTTCTCGATCTTCTCCGGGGAGATGTACTCGCCCTGCGCCAACTTGAAGATGTGCTTCTTCCTGTCGATGATCTTCAGCGTGCCATTCTGTGATAGAGGAAGAGGTCGAATCAATGACAGGAAGAAGAAACTGGGGGTCCTCTTGTAAAAAACAATGCATAATTCAAAACACACACACACACACACACTCCATTATGATGCCTAAATAATGTCTGTCTGAGGTGAGCTGTTTGTACATACGGGCAACCATTTTCCGATGTCTCCGGTGTGAAGCCAGCCGTCTGCGTCCAGCGTCTCGGCCGTCCTCTCCGGGTCTTTGAGGTAGCCCTTAAACACATTTGGTCCTTTCACACAAACCTGGAGTTTTGGAAAAAAAGAGGGTCAAGGTCACAGGTGAGATACATATCTGTATATGTACAAACATAGGTTTTTAAAAGTCAAAACCTCTTCTTTATTTCTATAAAGAAAAATATTTGATTAAAAATGCTTTTCTGCTCTAGAAATATATTTTTTAAATCCTGTACCTAGTTTACAAACCTCACATTTAGGCCTTTTTTCCACCATCTTGGCATTTTAAAGTATTTAAGTTAAAGCTGCATTGTACAATTTGTAATTTCTAGCTTGTGGAAATCATGATAAACTCACCTCTCCTTCTCCCTTTGAGGCAAAGTAGTTCTTCTCGGGAACATCCACCACTTTGATGAGGTTACATGGCAGCGGGGCCCCGACGTGACCTTTGGAGAACAAAACAATTTTAAAAAAATCAACCAAATAACCTTTTTCTTTTTGTATCTTTGTCCTTTTTTTGTCTCAGCTTGGACTCTCCGATTCCCCCCCTGCACTGCAGCCTTTTTTCTGCTAACTGTCTGCTGTTGAAGGAATTTCCAAAAGATATGCAACAATATGCAAATTCACATTATGTTAATTTAAAAACCACATATGTAAAAAGGAGGGAGCATTTTCACCTGCACACATTTTTTAATCTTAATATCTATTAAAATCTAAAATGATTAGCTAAATTATAGGAACTATCAGATGTGACCAGCAGGGGGCGATGTTGGGCTATGATCTGATGTTTGCCCACATGATGAGCATTATCTAACAGTCAGCAGTAATGACCTAGTTTAGGCTGAGAACATTGATACAGTTATCTAGTTTTACATTTACTGTAAATACACGTGGACATAAGAAGAGAAGAAGATTAACATGGAATTCAAGGATTCATGCAACTATTAGTTCATTTTAAAAGAGGAGCTTTTAGGGTACATGAACAGTATCTCTCTTATAATTTCTGTTTACACAGTTTACTGTATATACATGTCTTTATTCTTTTACTGATTGAGACAAAAATGTAATTAAAGAAAATTAGATCTGGCTGATAAAATCTGCAATTCTCACAAATGAGAGACACATATTTCAAATAAAAGGTAACTGTTTCGCCTGAAACAGCTTTTTTAGCATAATTTCTCGGCCTTTATACATTCTCAAGAGCCGCAATGCATTTTGGGGAAATACAGTATGCAAAGTAAGATCATGCAGCATACTCTCTCCATGTCTTCACTAAACTACATACTAAATTTGACATGATATTTAGTATAAATAGTATGTTTCCATCACACCAACATATTTTACGTGACTTTTTGCAGTAGCTGCTTTGGACTGTAAAGGTCAAAGGTTGTTATTGTGGTTTTTCGATGCTAATTCTGTCTAAACAAAGCAACTGAGAAAGCAACTTTTTTTTTTACTGTAAGATCATACTGTGCCATTACTCAAATACCAACCACTGGTTCATCAAACACAACACATATACGCCCTTTAACCTTCATGCTACATATAAACCACAAACAAAACTAAATAATGACACTGATAGAAATAATACAAATTTGGATGCTGGCAAAAAGGTTTATGTACAATATGAAGTCTTCAACAATACAAACGCCACAAACTGACAGACATTACTCGACTTTTGTTAACTTGAATCCCTTCATCTCCACCCCCCCTATATAATAATAATAATAATAATAATAATAATAATAATAATAATAATAATAATAATAATAATAATAATAACAGCAATAATAATAGTAATAATAATAATAATAACAGCAATAATAATAACAATAATAGTAATAATAATAATAATAATAGTAATAATAATAATGGTAATAATAATAATAATAATAATAGTATTAACAATAATATTAATAGTAATAATAATAGTAGTAATAATAATAATAGTAACAATAATAATAATATAGTTAGTAATAATAATAATAATAATAATAATACAAATCATAATAATAGTCATAATCATAATAATACTATTTAAATGATTTAGATTCACACAAATTGAATTGCTTTTGACTGTACAGCTGAAATAAGAAAACAACGCTGATCTGGTTTATTTCTAGCTCAAAATCTATTCTCTCTCTAAAATCTATTTTTCAATCAACAAAGCGACTTTAAGTCTGTATAATTGGACACGTGGAAAATAACCACCAATGCCAAGCGGTTGAACACAACACTGCAGAACAATGGAGGGAAAATACTGGCGGTTGTCTTTTATACAGGCTTGTTGATGTTGGCAAGCAGTGATCATAGAACACAGAGCAACAGCTCATTCTTCCCCGTCCATCCCGCCCTTCAAGGCCTCTCCTTTATCTCTTCTTCCATCTACTCTACAGCCTCCCCCTCCACTCTCCCCCGGCATATTTTCAACCACTGTGTGTGATTTATGAAATGTTGGGAGAGGAAATGATAGAGCTTAGTGGTTACGTCATTATCTGAGCATCTGTCATCCCAAGGTTCATATTCACGGAGGCAGCAGTTCACTTATCGAGTTCACAGACTACCTTGACCTTCATTAAAACATTATCACAGCCTGGGAGGTGTTTCTTAAAGTCATAACTCTCCTCACTTCTTTGACCTCTGAAACAGTCGAGTTAACAGGTCTTCTGATAAGGGTCTGTTACATAAACTGCTGACGCTCACCTGGTGTCCAGTCTCCAGGTGTGGTGAAGGTGCAGCCAGCTGTGCACTCTGTCTGGCCGTACGCCTCGTACACCTACAGACAGATAACAGAGGTTGTATTTTTTTTTATTTGTGCATGTACTGTTCGCACAAAGTATATCTCTGTGAGGACCGGTTGACCCCTTGGCTAAGCCCCGCCCCCCGCTGCTACTCCATCAAGCTATCCAGAGCTACGTTACCATGGAGACCACACTGTCACTAATTGCATTCCCTGAAGAAATATAATCTAATTCAGAGAGAAGCAGACAGAACGGTAAACAATGTGTGTTTGAAGGATATATTCAGGATGTCAAACTGAAAACAGGTTTAAAAAGATAAAGATAGAAGCTAAAGCTACAGATCAGAGTGTAAAAGTCAACCAACACGTCACCAGGAGATAAAGACACGCAACATTTTAGAAACCTACATCTCCTTCCAACCTCTTTAGGTAACGAGTGTCACTGTTACACAACGTTTAACCATGACTAGCTCCAAATCCACTAAACAAGCATGAAGATGAAGAACATCTGGAACCTTTGATGAGATTCTATGGAGCAGAACTGGATAGTTGTCGAACCCTGGCCAGAGGTGAGCGATGCTACGCTATGATGCAGAATGTGTTTGAGGGGCGGGACTTAGCGAAGGGTCAATTGGAGATAAAGGGCGCCGTCTGGTCCTCACTTCTTCAAAGTGCTGCTTGAGTGTTTATTCTTGGGTACTTGGTTTGTGTGTGTGTGTGTGTGTGTGTGTGTGTGTGTGTGTGTGTGTGTGTGTGTGTGTGTGTGTGTGTGTGTGTGTGTCTCACCTGGCATCCCAGAGCTGCTCTGAGGAATCCCAGGACACTGGGCGAGGTAGGAGCCGCTCCTGTTATAATCATCCTCAGTCTTCCTCCGAGGCTGGCCTGCACAGACAGGAAACACATTATCAATACAGAGAAATGTTTCTTATAATGATATTAATAACGTTTCATTGTTTGTATTGTATTCCAGGTGGCAACATCTGGTTCTGACAAGTGAAGTCAATGCTGAAGTGTCTTAAAGCTGCATTCTCTCTCCTGTCCATCAGGGGGCGACTCCTCTGGTTGTATAGAAGTCTATGAGAAAATGACTCTACTTCTCTCTTGATTTATTCCCTCAGTAAACATTGTAAACATGAGTTTATGGTCTCAATCTCTAGTTTCAAGTCTTCTTCAATACAGCATGATGTTCATTTAGTAAATGATGCTCCATTTAGAGTCAAACAGACCATAAAGCAGGGTATGCTTTAGGGCGGGGCTACAGTGATTGACAGGTCTCTACCCCGGCTTTGTCCGGTCTGGGAGTTTTCTAAATTTAGAGTAAGATGGTTTGATCTCCAAATGTAGAATTTACTCCTTTTTTTTAACCTTTTTTCAGACCCTTGCAGTCATTGAGTAACAAAGAAGGTGTGACATCAACTTGTGTCAACAGTCTCTAGAAATGCCTTGAGTGCAGTGATGAGATGAATCATTCCAACATGGATAATAATAACTTCCACAAACTCTCCAGTTACTATTCTCAGCTGGTGATTTTGCAGTACATCACCAGCTCCATCTCATTGAGAGGAAACACCGTTTACCTGAATCTTACTGAAGAAGATTTTGTCCCAGACGCTGTCGCTGCGAATGATCCCGCTGCTGACCTCAGCACCTTTTCTCTTGGCAGCGAAGTTGAGCAGCCAGCGCTTCAACGGGGTGTTGGCCTGGCTGAAGATCTGCGGAGGAGACCAAGAAAAACAAACATCTTATTTTAAATATCTTCATTTATTCATGTTCATTTCCCATAAATGATCAGGGCACACAGAACACAAGTGAGAGAACCAGACTCATCATTCTCTGTAACAATACCACAGTTTTTATTACACAACATGCATTTCCGAAGAATCCAGCCTTCAAAATGTATTAGTCATGGTTGGAAACAAACTCTTTTCAACCCTAATCCAATTGCAAATTTCCCCGCTGCGGGACTAACAAAGGATTATCTTATTTTATCTTATCTTACCGGCAGACGGCAGAACATTTGAACATGACTCAACTAGAATTAGTTTAAATAAGGTCCAGTTTACATCCACGTCTGTTCACACTTCATCATTTTATCCGTGTGAAAATGTCATGATTAGCATGTGAGTTATTGAGTAATAACCTAAAGCGTGTTCTGTGAGGCCACAGTGACCTTTGACCTCCAGTTTCTAATCAGTTAACCAGTCAATCTAATTAGTTCAAATTTGAAAGAAATTTTTGCTCAAGGTGTTCCTGAGATATCACGAGAATTGAACTGACTTGACCTCGATATTTGACCTTTGACCTCCTAACTCAAATCAGTTCGTCTATTTCAAGAGAAACTAGAAAAGAAAAAGCTAAATTGTTTCATTGCCAACAGATTAAATCTTTAATACACAATAATACTTTCCTATTTTATTTTCAATAAGGGACTGTTGTCAGTCTTACTTCTTATAAACTTTATATTTTTAGTGTTGTTTTAAATCTCATGTTGTTATTTAATTTTTCTATTTTAGTTTCTATTAGGGAATGTGGTCAGTATTACTTCTTATACACTTTATATTTTACTCGTTTTAAATCCTATGTTGTTATTTACTGTTTCTCGGAATTCTTACTATAGTTACCTCACTCTTATTGCTATTTCTATGTTGCACCGGTGTCTGTATTACTTTTATTACACCTAATAATAATTACTCTATAGTTCATAAATGTTGATATCTTTATTCTACAGTTATTTATGACCCTTCCGTCTTAATCTTTGATCAAACTCTGGCACAATAAATTCCTTTGGGATCAACAAAGTTCAATCTTTTGTTATTATCTTATCTAAAAACAACTCAACATAAGTTTCTTTTTAAAGACTTTTTCTTTGTCTTCGTTCATCTCACCTTGTCGTACATGCGGTTGAGCAGTCGAGGCACGACGGGGAAAATGGTCGGCCGCAGGGCCTTCATGTCGTCTGGGAGGAGACGGATGTCGCCCTGATAGAACCCGATCCGCCCTCCGTGGCAATAAACCACCGACTGCAGAAACAAACACACACAAATGTCTGTTATCTTTTACAGACTAAATCCAAACACTGACAGCGACCGAATCTTTGAGTTTAGATGAACTCAGCTGACACTCAGTTGCTAGAAATGTATAATAGTAATGATTGAAAATAAAAAGTTCAAAGTGCATTTGGGACAAAATATAAAGAGGAAAAGAACCGCCATTTTGAATTCAGAGAAATTCTGCACATGATCGGGTGGTATATTGTAATAAAACCACAGTCTGTTATTTACTGATAAACTTACGAGCACTTGTTGGACATCATGTGAAATTTCCTTTCCCAGACAAAAAGAGGAACTCAGTGGTTTGCATGTGATGTGTTAACTATTTTAATTTTCCTCCGTGGTCAAAATCTTTCACACTTCTGAACCTGTTTAATGTTTAATCTGAACTCAGATAAAAAAGTGGCGTAAAGAATTACACTGAAATTGAGTGAAGTAGAAGAAGAACTACTCTAATCAAGTGTGAGTATCTCAAAACTGAAGTAATGTGCTGTACTTCAGTAAATGTACATTATTTATTCCAACCATTGGTTTCTATGTTTGATATCATCTTTTCAACAATTAAAAGACAGACTAAATCATTTATTCTGGGCTCTTTGAAGTGAACTCAAACAAACTGCTGTGAACTCACAGACTGTTTCTCAACCAGACACTGTTTTGGTCACGGTTCTGTGACCAAAAGCCTGATTTGCTGTCACAACCTAAACAAAAATAAAAATGTGTCCAAACTGCTATTAAAAATGAAAGCTATTTGACCTAATTTACATGGTTATTGCATCCAGAACATCGAGGCTTTGTGCCCGTTTCCTTCCTGGTAACTTCAAACCGTCGTCTGGACATGTTGAGGCATAACTTCTGTGTTTTATGCTCATACGAGAAAGGAATCATCAGCGCTCACGGAGAATTGATTCAAATCAAAGTGACTCATGATGGAGTAGTGCTCTTTTATTTTTCCACCTCAGGAAAACGTGCACCGTGTGTGACCCTGTTCCTGTTCCTGAGGCCGTCTGAGGTGGCAGGGCGGCCATCTTTGTTGCATCTGATTAGGACATCACTGTGTGTGTGTGTGTGTGTGTGTGTGTGTGTGTGTGTGTGTGTGTGTGTGTGTGTGTGTGTGTGTGTGTGTGTGTGTGTGTGTGTGTGTGTGTGTGAGAGAGAGAGAGACTTGTTTCTTTCTGGGGAAGTTAGGTGGTTTCCTGTGTGCAAGTCTCACGCCTCTGCCAAAATAAACATGCTGGTTCAACCTGATACAACACGATTGGCTGCGTGATGCACACATGATGCCCACACAAACACACACACACACATATATATATTGTATAAAACATGATGAAATAACAACATCTACGATTTACAGAGAATCAAAAAGGTTGGGCAAGACTTTAGGTCTTTACTCATCAAGGGTGTGACAAATATTCACAATATGGAAATTCAAAATTAACGCTGCAAATGTTATATATATATATCTACGGCTTTTATTGTGAAAGGTCGGAATTTAAGATTGCTGCCTTTTTTGAGGTTGAAAGGACTAATAAAGTTTTTGCTGTCGTGGTTCAGATTGTTTGTTGATGAACCTTAGCATTGCCGTTGTTGCATTTTATATAAAAGATGCTACTCAACCCGTTCCACACATGATTGGTTGATGCCTTTGTAGTGATACATTAGCCCATTAGCCGTCTAATATTCACAATTTGTGAGAAAGACAGAATTTGCCTTCGCAGAAATTTCCGTAGAAACATCCCACATTATGTCGGAGATCTGGAGGGTAACATGTCCTTTTTACTTTTTTGGTCAGAACTTTGATGGAGACAGCTAACATGAAACTAAAACCCATGAAACTAAAAATCATTTTAGTTTATATAATCAGTTTTGTTTGTCAAACATTAAAACCTGAACATCAAGGTATAAACTATTTTTAAAAAACGCGCTCATCATTTGTTCTCAGCATGATGGATTGCAAAAAGGGCAGCCACTCCCATCTGATCAAACAATCAATGCATCTGCACATGACGATAATATAAAAAAAACAGGCTCCGTCGGGTCGGTAACAGCAGAGCTGATGTTTCCTGAGAGCTTTTATGTGATTGGGTTTTGTTGTTGAGACGCCATTGTAAGCCGTCCATTGACACCAAAAGTCCCCTTAAACCATCTGATAAAACCTTAACTGGTTATGTGTGTTTGTTTTTATATCACTGTGCATGTGTGTGTGTGTGGGGTTTTTGTATCCTAGAGGAACAATTGTTCTTGCCGTGGGACAGAGAGACGAATCCACCAACGAAGCGTCATCCTGTAGCTCTCAGAATGAGATCAGATTCAATGACTCCGTGTGGAGTCATTGTGTTTATATGCAACTGATTTCTTACACTTTTTGAGTAAAATGAAACCCCTGTTTCTGTAATCAAGGTGAAGGATTAAGAAAAACTGAACGGGGAACCTGATCTTTTGAGACATAAACGCTTATTATTGCCTGTACTATCACGCTTATTGACTTGCTTGTACCCTGGAGTCTTTGTGCTTTCTCGCTTCGCAGGCTTCTATAAATCGTGGCTGTACCTGGACCGTGGTCATGCATCCTGCTACGGCCCTGCTGACACCGACTGCTACCACCATTATTATTACTAGTCACATTACTATTACTATTACCTGTACCATTAAGTATTTTAGCTTTACTTCCACCCTGAAGCCCTTTTGCTTTCTCACTCTGCAGGTTTCCATGAATCGTTGTGGTACCTGGACCGTAGTCGTGCCTCCTGCTGTGAGCCGACTGACACCCACTGCTACTTCGATTATTATTATTAATCACATTACTATCCCTATTTTCATAACTATAATTCTACTGTAATAATTGCTGCTGTTATTATAAGTAGTCTTATTATATGAATCATTTATGTCATATACATTGAATGTGTTGTATCTCTGTTATGCTGCTCATTCTGTACACATGACATCTATTGCATTCTGTCCATCCTGGGAGAAGGATCCCTCCTCTGTCGCTCTCCCAGAGGTTTCTTCCTTTTTTAGGGGAGTTCCTGTGCCGATGTGAGGGAAGGACAGAGGATGTCACATGTGCACAGATTGTAAAGCCCTCTGAGGCAAATTTGTAATTTGTGATTCTGGGCTATACAAAATAAACTGAATTGAATTGAATTGAATTAAAAGGGACAGTTCACGACCACAAAATTAAAAATACTATTGTTCCTCTTACCTGTTGTGCTTTTTTATTTGAGTTGCCTTGTTTTGGAGATATTGACTAAAATATAATCAATTTAAAAGAAATAATTGTCCATGTCAAGAAAGGACTGCGAAACAAACGTAATTAGAAAGACTACACACAGTTTGAAAAAGTCAACAGCTATGTCTCTTTTTCCATTAAATCATGACCTGGTAACTCAACATAATCCACAGGCCTTGTTTTGAGCAGTTTCATGTAGAGACTATGGTTGCAAAATAGTCCCATTTTATTGGAGACATCTCTCAAAAAAAAAGATCCCTTCTGGAGCTGGTTCTAACTTTGCTTTATGACTAAATTGGAACTAAATTTTTTCCACAGTTGAACAGTAGACTCTTTGTAATAAAATCCAGTCTCTGTAGGAGCAGATGTTGCACGCTGTCACATACCGAGGCCCGCCGGTTCCAAATGGTCCAACAGAAACAGAATGAACACACTTCAACATGCTTTGGTTTAAAAGAATACACGGTGCAGAAGAGAAAGAATCGGATTACAGTAAACGGGTAAACATTAACATATAAGCTCCTGGCTTAACCAGACTTTTCTCAATACGGTGGTTTCCTGTGGACATATAAGGGTGTTTGTGTGTGTGTGTGTGTGTGTGTGTGTGTGTGTGTGTGTGTGTGTGTGTGTGTGTGTGTGTGTGTGTGTGTGTGTGTGTGTGTGTGTGTGCTGCAGCAGAATGATGCAACATGCACACCAGTGGCTGTAGAAGGTAGGTTTTCATTCATCATCAGAGCTGGAAAACGAAACTTAAGGAAAGGAGAAGGAAAGGGAGAACTGAGCCCCTCCCTCCCTTCTTCCCTCCCCCTCTCTGTCTCCCTCCCACACACTAAACAATCTCCAATTAACGCCCACCTTCCCAGTCACACTCAGATCCGCCCTCTGCCCCCGCTGACATCCCAACACAACCATGACATTCCTTTGATAGGGCTTATTTACCTCGATGAGCCTCTCAAACATGTGAGCCAGCGGCAGGAAGGAAATGAGGCAATCGTCCTTGTTGGGAGAAATGACTTTCTGCAGGAGGGGAAAGGAAGGAAACGATATAAAGTACAATAAAATGTCATCTTGCAAAACAACGACTTCAAAGCGATGATTCACTTCACAAAGGAGGATATTTGGGGGACTTAAAATAAAATAACTCACATCTGTCACTTTGAGAAAACCTGAGAAATCTGCCACCACGTTCCCATGGGTCAGCATGACTCCCTTTGGGTTACCTGTGCAAACAGAAAAACAACACACACACACACACACACACCAAAATGAATAAAATTCCCTTCACCTGCCAGAGAGGATCACACCGCCGTCAATGAATTAGACATGTCGAGACAAACTTTGGGTTTCACAGAATCTCCTTAGAAATCTACGCACATATTACGTCTCGGCACATAAGAGTGATTTGTGCCAACAAAAATGATTGATAGTGTGTTTTTGTTCAGTTTATTAATGTACAATTAAGGTGTGATACTTCAAGCAGAGACAAAATGTAGTTGGCTGACTGGTAGGGCATCAAGTACAGGGAGCAAATGTAAAATATGATTTAATCCAATAGATTTTTAAGGTCATATGTGATGTCCTAGAATTGTTTCTCTCTTTAATTCCTGTTTTATTTGGACACTTTAAAACCTGCACAACATGTGTGTACACACAAGAAAATAAAACTTTTTTGAAATATAATACACTCTTAATTATTATTTCCCAAATTAATTACGTATTTAATTAAATTTGTGAATATTGATTGTTTCTCTTTTTGTAAATGTTTGCCTCTAAAATCCATAAATCCATAAAGACTTGTGACGCCATTATTTCAAGTGGAAAATCAGAAATCTGTTATGTCACAGATTAAAACAGCTCCTTTTTCGCGTGAGAAAAATTGGAAATCCCTGAATCATGTGTCTTTCTTGTGTGTTTGGTAATTCCTATCACAGACTAAAATTATCTTTTTTTGTCCCATGTTACAGTCATGTCATTTCTACACACACACCCACACACACAAACTCCACACACACACACACACGAAAAGACAACTTTTTAAACTATAATACACTCTAAATGATTATTTCACCAATGAATTACTTATTTAACTAAATGTGGGAATACTGACTGTCTCTCATTTTCTTAATTTCCCTCTAAAAATCTATTAAAAACATAAATATTGTAATTAAATTAGCCAACGCCATGAATTTAAGCGGAAATCAGAAATATGTTATGTCACACAGCTCCTTTTCCCGTGAAAAAAGGAAATCCCTGAATCATGTGTCTTTCTTGTGTGTTTGGTAATTCCTGCCACAGACTAAAATTAACTCTTTTTTTTGTCCCAAGTTACAGTCAAGTCATTTCTACAAACACACACAACCACACAATCACACACACCGGTGCACATGAAGCAATGCCTCTTAAATGAAGCGTTCCTCTTTCCAGACTTGCTATCTGACTCCCACGTCTGAGCACTATAATTATGTTGCAACAAAGATGAAGGGGATTCTCGAGAAAATGAGTGTTGTGTTGAAACATTTAACCACAGCGTTGCAGTGGCTGCTCGTCTCTCTGACATCCACCAGGGGGCAGAGAAACCAGAGCCTCAGCTGGTTTGTCTTGTAAACTGACACCAGCCCTGTCCTCACACGACCTGCTTTTTGGTCTCCATGTCTGTTTGCTGTGTGATATGGCCTCCCAAAAAAAAACCACACACACCACAGCAAGGCCTCACTCACTAGAATGCGCCGCCCTCTCTGGCTTTTCATGACATGCGCAATTGGTGACATTTATGTAACACAAAGAGGGCTTTAGGTCACTCTGCTGCTGCTGTGAAGAAACTGCATGCATTTACTGTAAATGCTCGTCCTCCATTCTCCCCTTCAAGGAGAGTGTTTGTTGTTAATGTGACTTTTAAATGTTGTATATTTTTGTCTAGTTTTTTTCTTTTAATTGTCTGCAAACTCTTTTGTTTAACAAGAAAACTCAATCTTAAGAGAACTTTGATGCATTAAAGTTTTTACATATTTATTGCAGTGTGGTCATATCATTAAGTTACTGAATGATAATCATATATATGCCAAGAATAAAACTGTTAATAATTTGCATTTTTATATGTTTGCGAAATATATGAATCTACAGCAGCCAATTTTTTTCCTTCTGAAACCAGTGTAGCATGAAAGCATGGTGGAAGTAGCAGGCTAGCTAACTAGCCAGCTGTACGCTAGTTAACCAGTTAGCCGACTTGCTAATTCCACCATGCTTTCATGCTACACTGGTTCCAAAGAAATTGCCAAACACATGTCTCCTGAAAACAAAGTGCTCTCCACTGCTCATTTTAGTCGTTACTGCAAACTTGAACTCCAGTGATACCACCATCTACTGTAAGTCGGTTTAGTTTATACGGACGTTAGCCTGCTATAAAAGTCGCAATAAACATCACGCTGTATTGAAGAAGACTTGAAACTAGAGATTGAGACCATAAACTCATGTTTACAATGTTTACTGAGGGAATAAATCAAGAGAGAAGTAGAGTCATTTATACTTCAACTTTGGCTTCATTTTTCAGACTGGCTAATAAAAGGTAGAATTGAACAAACAGAGCTGGAGTATGTTAAATTAATCAAGGCATGTTATAAAACTGTAAATTTAAAAGGTACAATTCTGATGCTGCATTCACTGTCAACAGTAAATTACACAACTGCACATGTAAATAGTTGCAGACATTAAAACACTATGTGACTATAGAAACACACACAGAAAGTATGCTAGTGTTTGTCAACGCAAAACACTTTTAATGCACAATAAATTGAAAATGAAGTGCAATTTTATCATCTAAGTTTGACCTTTGCAGCTCTGCAGTTTCATATGTGTTCAAAAACAAATGTCTTATGACTTATAAATACTTAACCGACAGGGAGAACAAAAGAGTTGATGAGATTAAGTGTCAGAGAATATTACTGTTTAACTAGAACTTAAGGGAGCAGCATCAGGTCAGTGAACTTGGCCCTTTGTGTACATGGAGGTGCAGCAATAATAAACTAGAAAATTAATTTGGCTGACGTCATGGAGGGGAAACCTCATTAAAAGGTGTGGTGGTGTTTGCCTAATTGCACTGGGACATACTTTGTTCCTCGGCTTGGCAGGGTGCAGTTTGTAAATTGTTTTGAAGTTTCTGGTCAGATACTTGAAGGGAAACCAAATCTGATGATGCTTTGACTTTTATTTGTCTATATTTTCTTATTTCTTTCATTAAAAGATGAACATGCATGATTGGCTCTGCGGTTAATTGGCTGTAAGTTATTCAAAAATGAATAATAACAATAACAGGAATAATGAGATACTAAGAAATACGGATTGATTGTTGGCCAGTTTACTGTTTCGCCCATGTTTATGAATGACTTATGTGTGAATTTCTCCGTTATTCACACGATTTTAGACAATTATTACCTGTGGTTCCACTGGTGAAACACACGATGGAGAGGTCGTCTGGTGCTGGTGGCTGTGGAAACAAAATGGCACCAGTCAAGAGCTTGAGATTTCCATGTAACATATCACAAATCAACTTCTACGACCTGTATTTACATAAATTGGCTCATTTCCCTTTCTCTGTCATTGTACAAACAACAGTACGTGCAGAACCCATGGGTAAATTGCCAAAAAAGCTGTTGGCAAGCCTGTTTCTTTAAAATGATTCTCTATTTGGATATCAACAGAGTAAATACTTGCTTAGCTGGCTAATGACCCAGTAGCCATAGGCTCAGGGCTGAACTCTCATTGTTCAGTTATTAATCTTTAATTACCTGCTGTAAATGAAGCCATAAAATCTGTCGGATTACAGATACATGTTTTTGTTCAGAACAGTAACTGTAAAAGATTTCAGCGATTTAGTGTTGTGTATTTATTTATAAGAGAATGTCAGAGATCATTACGTTCATCACTTTACAGGTTCAAAACAAGTTCAATTGAGTCTAAGTCCCGCCCCTTGAACGCAGACTGGCCAATCATAGCTTAGCATTGTCCAGCTGTCTCTTTTTAATCTGTTCAAATTCTTGGATGTATCCTTGAAACGCATATCTTCTGCTTCTCTCAGAAATGCTTTCATTGTGTTTCTTCAGGCGGTGCAGTTAGTGACAGTGTGGGCTCCATGCTGACGTAGCTCTGAGGAGCAGCGTGGCTAATCAAAAGGGTCAATTACAGGTCAAGTTCATATTTACACCAAAAAGAAGTGAGTCTTTGAAAAGGTAGAGTGTTAACCAAGTTCACTATTTCAGTTTAGCGTGTGTGCATGCTAACATTTCCTCATTAGCACGGAGTAGATGAATGTCTGCACAAACTGTCACTGCAATCCATCTGAACTCTCAGGAATCTTGAATCAATACTTACTACAGGTTTTCTGTGGTGCTCTCTGCCCAGAGCCTGTAAGAAAAAACACCATAAAAACAACTATTACTAGTGGACTTGTATGCTTAAAAAGACATCAGACATTTCTTGGGTGCTATTTTCCATTTTCTGTCAGATCACTTTCTAAATTAAAGACAGACCAAACATTTGTGGTTGTGGCAGAAACATAAACACGCTCAGAAAGCCATCGACCTAACCCCTCTGTGTTTGTGTAGGCTTTTGACTTTGTGATTGTACCTCAAGTGTTCATGAGCATTTACAATAAATCCTCTCAATGATTTTAATCCTCCTGGTAAACCAGACAGACTGGGCGTCCGTCTACTACACTGGCACAGTTCAGAATACTTCCAGATCAGTGACTGCCAGATACATTCCTGTGAATTATCACTGTGGAATGTCTCCCATCGAGCTTGAAAACCTTTGTTGTTTCAAGCATGTAAAATGAGAAATGTAAAATATTCTCCTTCTTCTCACTCTTATGATATGAACAGAAAGGATGACAGAAAACAAAAGATATCTGCATTTATCTTAAAGGGACAGTTCACCCAAAAATCTAAAATGCATATTTTTCCACTTACTTGTGCTGTTAGCTATCAATCTAGATTATCTTGGTGTGAGTTACCTAAATTTTGGAGATATCGGCTGCATAGATGTTTGCCTTCTTTACAATATAATGGGACTATATTGCACTCGGCTTGTTGGGCTCAAAGCGCCAAAAATATACATTTAAAGAACTCTCTTTCCAGAAATCATAACCCGAATTCTCAGACATTGTTGTGAGCATTTTCATGTCGGAACTATTTTTCCGCCATGCATGTTTTTTGGGGGGTGAACTGTCCCTTTAAGCCGGTTTCACGTGTCTGTTTGTTGCGATTGTGCTAATGAAGCATTTCACAGTTGCACGACTGGAAACAGCAGCAAAAAAACGTCAGACATAGAGTCTCAACAACACAGTCAGTTGTATTGGTCTTTATCATGCATGTTGTCTGTTTGTGTGTGTAGAGCTGGAGAGGATCAGATAAAGATCTCACCAAACATGTCTGGCAAGCATCTGGTTTTTTTAATCATCTGCTGAGAAAATCCAAACATCACCTTGTTTTGATTGGATGTTCAGCTTGTGCACAGTCGAGACAAATTCTAGTCCATGATTTTCAAATTGCAACCGACGATATACTCCTACTACAATCAAAATCTACCGCGTTGGCCGGTTGTATGGTCTTCCTCTGTGCCATAGAGCTCTACTGTAAAACACATCAAACAGCTGCACTGCTTTGAACGCTCTTTTGGCATTGTTGTCGTTTTTTTCATCGATACAGAGCTGCAGGAGTCCTCAAACCAGGAAATGAGTCAGCGTTTTGGCATTTACAGTTCCCTCGTCTCAAATTCATTGTGGTTTTTTTATGTGTTGTATTGTTAGATGTCTGGAGTAAGGTCTGCAGTCAACACAAGCCTAAGAGATTTCAACGATTTGTTCCAGGTTATAAAATACGTCAGTAAATATCCCTCTGGTGAATTTAGAAATTAAAGAAAATCATAAAAGTGGTGTTGATCTGTGAGGATTATCCTGCTGAACGAAACGTGTAAGTATCAAAAACGTTTGTTTGCAACAGAGTTTATTTATAGAAATAATTGAAAAAGGAAAAATCCTGGGGTTTTTTGTGGAGGGAACCAGTGTGACGCTAACTTCCTGGTTGGACAAAAACAATACATCATCCCTGCATCACTCTTTTCTACAATCACTGTTTTGCACCGAATCCATGACTTAAAATAGTCCCCAACTATTGTAAACACGTACTTCAGTTTGAGTGATTTGATAGAAACTAGGTGTAAAGTAAAATATAAAGAAACCATCCTTATTCTTTAAGAGTTTTCATATGACTACATTATATATAATCTTGCATTACGATAATGGCAGTACGATGGCTATATCTCAACAAGTTTTTCCTGATCTCCTGCTGTAGAAAGGAGGTGAAGAGGTAATCAACTCTTGGACACCGTTCAAGAAATAAAAATGGTTTCATTTAACAACATAAAACAACATTTTTGAAGATTAAAATAACTCCAGATATGACAAAGCCTTTTATGTTTAGAAGAAGCTAGAGTGAAATATATCTGATTAGCATAAAAAGTGACAGTGATAGAAAAGAGCACCAGCATATGATAGATAAAACTACTGTTTCTTGTATAACAGTAAACATGCATTCAAGTACAACTACCGACCTCGACTTCCTGCATGGCCTGCACTTCCACGCCGCAGCTCGTGCCGCGCTCCACGAGGTCGGAGTCGAAGTCGTCCATCAGGATGATTCTCCGCAGGCCGGGCGTCTCCTTCCGCTCCACGTTATCCAGCAGCACCTGAGCTTTGTCCACTTTGTCACAGATGACCGTGGAGATGTCGGCTGAAACGACACAAGCACACAAGAGCACATGCACCCTTGTGTGAATGTCAGCAGAATAAGAAACGAAAAGGAAGAAAAAAGAAAACAAACAAAAAAGACACGGACGTGGAGCTGAAATTAAAACTTTTTTATTGGGTTTTGCAGGATTATACAACATTTGGATCAAATATAAATACAACTGCCTTTTATCTAGTCACACATTTATGTATTTTTTCTTATAAAGAAGTGTTTTTTTCAGTGTTTGAATTAGCTTTTGCCCTGGAAGTAACACACTGTGTATCTGTTTCACCGATACAAGTGGCCTCTGTTTCAAAATCTAGACAAAAGCTTTATCTGCAGTTATTAAAATCTGTTAAATAAAGCGAATCATCTACAGGCGTCATGCTTTATGCCTTCAAATAGGAGAAGATTGTTGTATTTACATTTAAAAAGAAAGATTGAATAACAAGTGAATAGTGGTGTGTGTGTGTGTGTGTGTGTGTGTGTGTGTGTGTGTGTGTGTGTGTGTGTGTGTGTGTGTGTGTGTGTGTGTGTGTGTGTGTGTGTGTGTGTGTGTGTGTGTTCTTACCGGTGTTAATGATGAACCGTATGGCGTCTGGGCCCAGTGTGTCATAAAGTGGAACCACCACCATGGAGTAGGTGTAGCAAGCTAGCTCTGAGATGATCCACTGGAATCACACACAAGTCAGGGGGTCAAAGGTCAGAGGTTAGAGTTCATTCATCTGGGAAACATCATACTAGTTCAAAACAATATTTTTCTGACAGTCAGACTTCTTTTTGCAACCAGTCAGCAACATCCGGATCTGGCAAGTGAATCCAATGCTAGCGTGTCTTTAAACCTGCATTCTCTCTACTGACCATCAGGGGGCGACTCCTCTGGTTGTATAGAAGTCTATGAGAAAATGACTCTACTTCTCTCTTGATTTATTCCCTCAGTAAACATTGTAAACATGAGTTTATGGTCTCAATCTCTAGTTTCAAGTCTTCTTCAATACAGCATGATGTTCATTTAGTAAATGATGCTCCATTTAGAGTCAAACAGACCATAAAGCAGGGTATTCTACTTCTATGATTGCAATCAGAGAAGTCGCTCGATGGCCATTAGAGAGAATGCAACTTTAAGGCACTTCCACATTGGCTTCACTTTTCAGACCCGGAGGTTTGCAGCCTGGTACCTCGTCTGAGCCAATGACTGACTCAGTGGAGCAGAGAAAACGTGAGAAAGAGACAGAGACACATAAAGAGTGAGATTCACCTCTGGCCTGTTCTGGGCGAACACTCCGATGAACTGGTTTGGGTTTGGATGGCAGCCCTGGTGCAGAAGGCCTGAACCCAGATACTCGGCTCGGGCCGTCACCTAAGGGGGAGCGGAGGAAAAAGAGGGGACAGCAGCTGATTGGACCGGGTGGAACAAAAACAAACGCTGAGCTGATCTTCTAGTCTTCTTGGGCAATAAACACTTTTTGGTTTCTCAGGAAACATTTACATCATCAAACAGGAATGCTCTTTAATGTTCAGAGTCTGCGGTTAGTTTGGTAACTATTTAGTACCTGTTTGGATAAATAAAGGGGACTTTTAGAAGAAAATGAAATCCATGTGCATGCAAAACATAAACATAAACATTAAAAATCATCTACTCAACTTTAAGTTTTCATTTCTGGACAAAGCTTTGCCTTTTTAACGGTTGAATTGATTGATTGTGAAATACATCGGAGAAGACAGGATGTGTTCTCTGAATGCTACATTGCAGAACAAGAAGGCAAAATGTTTCCGAGGAAAGTCTGACACATCATTTTCCAACCTGGTCTGGTTTCTCTTGGAATGAGCAACGTAATGAATGAAGACAAAACTTCCACCCACCACTCTCCCGTGAAGAAACTGGAAATCATTACTAAATGTTGAAGGTTGCGTAAGTCACTTCTCGAGATGCCCCTTTGGCATTTCTACACAGGGAGGGTTTCTACATCACTTCCCCTTTTTGCCCAAAAAACACATTTCCCAACACAACTGAAGTCACATTTAGAGCTGGAATGATAAGTCGATTATTTGTCTATCGTTTGAATGAATATTCCCGAATTCAAGTCTCTCATTTGTGACTATTTGCTTCTTTTCTTTGTCTTATTTTTTATAGCTTTTTTGGTTCTGTTTTTTTGATTGGGAAAACCAAACAATCTAATGACATCACCTTGATCTTTGGGAAACTCTGATGGTCATATTTACAGTAGATAACAATGAAATCTGAAAAAAATATCTGGCAGACTCATGATTAATCATAATAAGCGTTTGTTGATCAAAACCACAAGCAAAGCCAACACACCCACGTCTGCACAGTCTCCTGCAGCCTTCTAAACAGTCTCATTGTTGCTGCAACATTAAAAGTCACTGATTCATGACGCTACAGCAAAGCCAGTGTAGACAAATCTGAATCCGACAACCTGACAGGATGTAAGCTACTCTTTCTAAAATAATAACTGTGCCTGCCTCCAGCACACCCACACTGCAACATGTATTTTTTGCTGGCTGTTACCTAAATATAGCAATGTTTGCAGACTGCAGTTCCTCAGTGGATCGTCATGGTGATGCCTGGCTTGGGTTGCTGGGCAGATTTGGTGCAACAAAGCCTCTGTGGCGCACAGGTTTGCAAACGACACCACAGTGTCGACATACACAGTCATTTAAATGGGCTGATCAGGCAGAATATAGCTCATCAAATGTCGTTACGAAGCTCTCGATGAGTTAAAATTATATTTATAGGATGTGTCTTTTACTAAAAATGCCATGTATGAAGATTTGAGATGTTTTAAAACAGCAAAACATACTTCAATGTCTGCAAAAATAAGATTTAGGACCTTTTAGAGATTTGCAACTGTAAAAGCAGACTAAATTGTGCTTTATTGCCACTATAGTTAACATTTTGCATCATTTGTTTGTGGTAGTTTTCCAATTTTAAGGGGACAGTTCAGCCCAAAATCCTCAAATGCATATTCTTCCTCTTAACTGTTGTGCTATTTATCAATCTAGATTGTTTTGGTGTGAGTTTCCTAGTGTTGGAGATATCAAACGTAGAAATTGCTGCCTTCTCTACAGTAAAACGGGACTTTAAGGCACTCTGCTTGTGGTGCTCAAAGCCAGAAATTATGACTAGATTATTCAAGATATTACACAGTTTTATGAGGGAACTATTTTCTTTCTAGTGGGCTACAACTGTATCAGAGTGCAGAAGGAAGAAGAACACTTCCTTCTAGGATCTAGATTGATAAATAGCACAAACTTTAAGGGGAAAAATATGTATTTTTGATTTTGGGGTGAACTGTCCCTTTAAGATTTGACTCCCAACCTGTCGTTGTTTTAAGGAGATAAGATGTTCCCTGAATGGTTCTTACCTCTTTGTAGGATATCCATTTGTAAGGCTGGTTGGGGAGCCGCGAGCCCAAGCAAGGTCCGTCACCTGTTGAACACAAAGTCAATTATAAAATCTATATTATGTATATAGATGTTTGTGAAAAGACACATTTTTTTCTCAGGAGTTGGTGGGGACCAAAATCAGAGCTAAAAGAGAGTATATTAGTGAAACGTGACTCCACATGATTTGTATTTTTAGATATGCAGCTGTTTGCTAAAAAGTGTACCCTAGAAATTTGTTAAAAGCTTCATTTCATTTAAATTAGCTGTTTGAAAATCAATAAAACTTTCAATAAAACAGTGTTTTGTAAGCAAATGCATGACGTATGGGAAGTCCTCTAGTCCTCTTAACTAAACCTTTATTTTCATCAGCCACTTTTTTACACAACCAAATTATGATTCAATTCTAAAAAATAGGTTTAAAACAAACCTACAATACGTGAATCACTTCTAAAGAAAAAGCTCATGTTGGAGCAGGTGTGGTTGAAGTGCATCGTGAGTCAATCACTTAGTCACTTTTGCTACACGGCTGTGAGGCCTGACGCCGTTACTGTTAGCAACAATGGCCATCGCCTCGGCAACCAGTGGATTCATTTTACCACCAGCATATATAAGATTATTTTTCATACTGTCTACAAGTAAAAAATGTACAGTATGGCAGTGTTTGTGAGTGTGTGTGTATTCTTTTACTGTACGTCTAGCAGGTCTGATGACCTGCATCACTTTAAGCTTTTGGTATTTTTATCAATGGATTAAATATATTTTCCCGTCTCTTTCATCAGTGGCCTTGAAAAACACGTTACCAAGGTTTTGTCTACAAGTTAAATGGAAATCTATGTATGTGTACTTCCTTTTAAATCAAGATAAAACTGCTACAAACTTGTTTGCATTTACTTCCCTCATGGGTAACTGAATTCTCCCATGAGGTTTTGATTGTGCGTCTGTGGCTAAGACTCATGAGTTGTAGTTGTTAGTCTCAATAGCAACTCATTATTCTTTTATCTTGTTTAAAATAATATATATATAGAAATAAACCCCATTTTTATTAACTCAGAGTGTCTCACATCTGGATTTTGAAAGCTAGACCGTAAAAAATCACTGCTGAAATCTAACGCAATGTAGAAAAGTATGTTGGACATAAATGTGATTTTGAAAAAACTCCTCTCAACGTCATATTCCCTCTAAAAGCATATTGACAGGTGGCATTGAATGAATTCTACATTATCCTTTTTTTATCACATCTGCTTGATGTTGATCCTCCTCTTAGTCTCATGTTTAATCCATTCGATTTTTAGTCTGTGTTATATGTTTTTAACCCCTATGTTCTACTTGTAAAATACATTTATAATCCCATAAACTGTCCTGCAGATATAATAGATAAATATTAAATGTATAATATGGACAGAAAACACAAATATCTTATGTCTTTTTAGTCTTCATCTCTCTGTATGCGCGAGTAAGAGTCTAAACATCTGTCAGTCTATCTTTGTGTTTGAGTAAACGCCATAATAACAGTGATTATATTTTCCCGCTCACATCCTACCCACCAGATATGTGGAAGCCTCTCTGGAAAACCTCGTACATGGTCCTGGCGTCGTCGTGGTAATGACTCAGCAGCTTGGAGCTGTCGCCCATCATGGACCGGCGACCTCCGTCCTCATGCTGTCACGAAGACAGAGCGAGACAAAGAAACAGTGTTCCACATTAAATCATTTTCACGACTCTTTCTCTAAAATCTGGAGGCGTTAGTAAGAAAATGAAAAACAGATATCAGTCTTCTTCATTATAAAGAGGTAAAATAGTTATAAAAAAATATCTGTGTCTTTACATGCATGTGTGTGCTTGTCATGAGTTTCATCACTACTTCAGACACAAGAAAAAAAACCATTTTACGGCCACAAAATGTATTTCAAAGGATTTTCACAATGATTACAAAAGCTGCCTCACCGGGCTGTGGTGTGTGTGTGTGTGTGTGTGTGTGTGTGTGTGTGTGTGTGTGTGTGTGTGTGTGTGTGTGTGTGTGTGTGTGGTTGGTTGGGTTAGTGGTTAAAGTAAACCAGGACGAGATCAACAAGGGCATGTTGCACCCACAGCTTTTGTGCATTAAATGATGTCAAAACAAGTTTTTATACCCACAGAGCAGCATTTAAAAAAGTATTTTTTGATGTAAAGGGAATGTTAACTTATTATTATTATTATTATTATTATTATTATTATTATTATTATTATTATTATTATTATTATTAATAATAATAATATTAATTGATTAATATTAATCAATAATAATAACAATAACAACAAAAATATATTAAATAGTAATAATAGTAATAACAATAATATAATACTAATAATATTAATAATAACTATATTTATAATAATAATAATTATTATTATTATATTACTACTACTAATAATAATAATTATTATATAATATAGTACTATTATTAATAATTATAATATATAATAATAAAAACAAAAATAATGATGATAACAATGATAACTAGTACTATACTAGTACTACTACTACTACTACTACTACTACTAATAATAATAATAATAATAATGATAATAATAATTAAAGATTAAATTGTACGGAAAAAGCACAAAAGAAAAAAACTCCACCGCTGGCTTGGCATAACTGAGGACAGAGGTCACAAGGATAAGTTGGATTGCAGGTGAGTTTTTGTTTAATAAGGCATCAGCCTTTCTTATTGTCTGACTGTCACACACACGTAACACACCTAAAAGTGTTACAAATGTGCTACAACTATCCCTGTGTTTGCTTAATGGCAATACATTAATCCTTAAATAAATATAAAATGCGTGCACACATTTGTTCTTTACATTTTCTTTTGTCTGTGTTTAGGGTAGAGAAGGTTTTGTTTCAGACATGGAGGTCAGAGGTCCATGAAGTCAACCAAAAGAAAGAGACAACCAAAAGCAAACATTACATTACATTACATTACATTACAGTCATTTAGCAGACGCTTTTATCCAAAGCGACTTACAAACACTACACCACAGCCGCCCCTGTGATGACATTGTTTAATGTGTGCTACATAATAAAGTCTGTCTAACAAAAATATTATAAATGTTATGTAAATGCCGCCAAACCGACAAAAGCCCGACACTTCAGAAAGTTACACATTTACATCTTTTTAAAGTTTTTTACTGCCTTACTTTTGATTGGTGCTCAGATCTGGTGTTTCTTTAATCAACGTATAAAAATGGCTTTCACATAAACTCAATCCAAAGCAAAAACTTTCTTCTTTTCACTTTTTGTTCATGCTGCAGCTGCAGAAAATGTGACCCGATGCAGTATGACATCCTGGTATTTTTGGGACACTGCATATGACATACTATGTATTGAGATATACTACATCTTTTTTCTAGCATACTAAATAGTAAAGTGGTATAGGAACAGGAAAGCACAGATGGTGAGTGTATGGGTGGAAAAACAAAAACAAAGCACTCCATCCTGCCTGAGTGCATGACACCATTTGAAGGTGACCTAAAAACGAGTATCAGCATTTTTTCTTTTAACCAACTCAGAGCCTTTTCTCATCTGGATTTTAGCAGCTGGGTGCCAAAATCTGTAAAAGTGTGGGGGACCAAAATAGGACTTTTAAGAAGCAAAGTGCAAATGATCCACTTGGTGTGCAAATGAGTGTGAAACCTTTTTTTTTGTGTGAATGAGACTCTGAAGTGCATGCATCTGTGAATACATTTGTGTGAGCTCCCATCTTACCGGCACCTCCTCGGATTGGTGCAGCAGGCTGCAGGGCGGCTTGATGGGGCGAGGCCTGGTGGCCAACCAGTACGCCAGCACGGCGGTCAGAGCGCCGATGCCCACCAGCGTGGAGGTCGGCAGGGAGAGGAAGAACTGTCCCAGGTCCTCCATCTCCGGTATCCTCAGGCCGCTCATCATCTCCTGGGCCTGCATCTTCTCCATCAGGGTGGAACTCAGCTCTGCAGGACGGAGGAAACTCTTTTTACTTCTGATTATCAAAATAAAATAAAAAAAGCATTGTTATGACCAAAAGTGGAATACCTCTTTCACATGGCTGCAAAAGTATTTTATGTACATCTGAAGTGCAAAAAACCCCATTGTTGAAGTGCCTTATTCCTGCATTCTCTCGACTGACCATCAGGGGGCGACTCCTCTGGTTGTATAGAAGTCTATGAGAAAATGACTCTACTTCTCTCTTGATTTATTCCCTCAGTAAACATTGTAAACATGAGTTTATGGTCTCAATCTCTAGTTTCAAGTCTTCTTCAATACAGCATGATGTTCATTTAGTAAATGATGCTCCATTTAGAGTCAAACAGACCATAAAGCAGAGTATGCTTTAGGGCGGGGCTACCTTGAGATTGACAGGTCACTACCATGTTGTTGTTGTCTTCACAATATTAGTCCACAACCAAAGAGTGACATCATGGAGACTACTCCCACTTCTTAAATACAGTCTATGGTTGGAATGTACATTTTGAAATCCTTCCGGCATGTATGCCACATTTTATTTCAATTAGGATTGTTTTTTAAAATCAATATTTGGTGGAATAATTAGGATTTTCAATCATAGCTTTTACACATCTTGGCAGCATCAGTCAAAACCTAATCAATACCCTATTAAGCTAAATGGGGTGTTAGAGGAGGTATTTAAAATAATGGCTTTTGGGGTTTGAGAAAAAACTGCTGTTCTGAAATCTGAAAATACATGAGGATCGTTTCACAAAGGAATGATTTCATAACGTATCAAGTCCTGCGAGCTGCTGCTTTCTAAACCTACGAAATGTCTAAACTGTAGTTATGCAGCTTCACATTAGTCTGACCTGCATATAGGTTTGTGGTGCAGGTGGAAAACCCACACAAGTTTTATTAAGGTGGTCAAAAAGAAGAGCAGATATCGCACAGATGCAGACACAAACATTTACTGCACACCTAAAAATAGACCCTCCTAACATTTTATCAGGGTTCAGTTTTAATCACTTTAATCAGTCTTATCTGATTTTAGTGGTTTAAGAGTAAACGTGACCTCAAACACACCACCGCGATTGGTCTTCCCCTGTGTTCCTGCACTTTTACTGTAAAAGCAGCTCAGAATAGATCATCTATATTACTGCACTGAGAGATGGTGGGACTAGAAAGCAGATAAAGCAGATAAAGCACACACACACACACACACACACACACACACACACACACACACACACACACACACACACACACACACACACACACACACACACACACACACACACACACACACACACACACACACACACACACACACACACACACACACACTGTATCTGAGGCTGGCTGCAGAGCTGACTGGAGGGTTTCCTTCCCTCCTGCGGGAAATTAGTCAGAGACAGCACTACCTGACCGAACGAATGGCGTTGCAGCACTGCTGCAGCTCACAGCCAATCAGAATCACTTCCTGTCTACTCTCTCTAGCTCACTAACACACATGCGCAGGGCCACAGACACCAACAGAAGGTGACGCTGATAGATATAAATATCTGAGGCCGTGGGAACGTGGCTTTCTCGATCACCCTTTATTTTGAGTAAGAGCATTATTGCCTTCACTCCCTTTTTAAGAAAGGAAGGCTGAAACATGTGAACACTTGGCCTAAAGTCTGATGCATGACTTTCAAAACCAACAAAAAATGCAAGACCAACATCAGAGACAAGAAAAGAATGGTGGAAACAAGTATTAACGATTTTAGAAATACTGAGGTCACTGAGGAGTCTAAGCCCTCTAACAGTTTAACCAGACAACAGAAGTCTCAATTCTTTACATTAACATTTTATTTATTTAGATTTATTTCCATACCATATGTTTCTCACCTCCTTTCAGTCCTACAGCCTTTTTGTGTATTTTCTTAGTCGTCTCTACTAATCGATTTGTAGAAACTGAGTATCTAAAAAAGAATCACACAAAAGCACCTCTTTAAATCTTAAGTTCAACAGAGATATACGTTTCTTGAAAATAAGTCATTCAGCATGAAAAAGCATAAAAAAATCGACTAAATAAATCCTAATCTAAGACCAAAAACCACAGATTAGTCGAAAACTAACAAAAACTTACTTTCGCACATTATTTTCATAATGAGATTTTTATTGCATCTTAAGAGCCTCTTCTATTTCTTTTCAACTGTTGTAACTAAATGATCCTGTTGATTTCGGCTACACACACACCTGACCTGGTTTCAAGAGCGTAAACTCTTTCACAATCAACATAAATGTATAAATACTCTTTCAAAACCCTCTCCACAAACAAAGAAAACGGACCACTGTTCAAAAAAAAAAAAATGCACAAAAAAGAAGAGTAACTAAGAAACACAACTGACATGCAAAGGAAACTTGGAATTATGCTGGAATATTATCAGCTCTAATATCTGTTTTTAAGATATTTTAACACTTATTAAAGTGCTTGGATGAACTCATTAAGTGTCATTTCTTTGTACAAGGGCACAACAATCAAATGTATGCTTCTTGCAGATCAGGGCAGATTGAGAAACACATCCATCATTCATTGCATAAGCAGAACTTCATGTGTGAACAAGCTCCATATCAGAACTCAGTTGTGTCCGCACCCTAACACATCAAGTGGACTTGTCTGGTCGGATAGTGATCGTATATAGCTCGTGGTCAAGGAAGGAGCTGCAAAAGTGTGGATTATCAAATTTAATTTCCTTTTAATTGTTCACAATTAAAGTCCCCCTTACTATTTTTGCTGCTTACTTTCCCTCACTGCAGTATTTGTAGACTTGTTTTGTTGAAGAAAAGCCACTAAAACTGTTTTACTTCCTTTAAAGAACTACAATTTGTCAGAGAACTGAGTTGGCACTTCTAAAAGTCTTAACTTCTGCTAAATGCTGTTACACCCTGAAGGAAGCATTGGTAAATACTGTAAATGTTCACTCTGCACATGCTGTTTGGATGCTGCACATCTGCAATCATCATCTAACGTCATTTTTGTAAAGCAGCACTAACACGTCTACATACATGTTTCGCTCATAGCCTTCCACTGCTTTGATTTAAATGCAGAAAAAGAATACCTTCAACTTCTCTACAGTGAATTCTCTGACTCCGTTTTCCCAAACTTCTACTCGGGACTCGTATCCTCTTAATCCAACGAAACTCAAGTTTCTGTTCAGACAGAAACCATCACCTGTAACTGAGATGATGAGACTCAGATGCGTCTGAAACCAGTAATGTGCTTTTAAAACCACAGGACTCTCTGCTTCTCTTTGTAATCTGATGATTTCCTCTTTTCTTTCTTTTTGTTGTCCCCGTTTTGTTCCAGTTAACATGGTGGGGAATTAGAGCTTCTCCAATGCTGGGAAATGTTAAGCGTAATAGTAAATAATAGAAATAACACTATGACGTTTCTGAGCTAAACAACACTTTTTGGGGGGCGTTTGTATGACTGTTGAACAGTTACAATGTCAAAGTTAATTCTGGGATAAAATGTCCTGCACTGTTGAGTAAACAGAGTGGCCCACTGTGCTCAGCTGGGGTCTCTTCCACAGTTTGAGTTAATTACTGTAAAGGAATGAGAAGAACTAACAAATCTGGCAGAGCTGGAGTGGTTTGGAATGGAATGAGGCATTTTAATTGACAACAAAACATCCAAAAAGTAAAGTTAGAGATGTAAAATATGGAAAAAGTCATTAAAAAAAGTTTTGGATATTTGTTTGTTTAAAGGAACTGTTAAATATTTAGGAAAAACAGGCTTATTCAGTTATTTTTAGGAGTTAAATGAGGAATCTAACGGTTAAATATGAATCTTCTGTTGGGACAGGCTTAGCTTAGCTTAGCATAACGACTGTAAACAGGCGGAAACAGCTAGCTTTGCTCTGTCCAAACTTTAAAACCAAACCCTTCTAAAGCTCACTAATAAACAGATATTATCTTGTTTATTTAGTTTGAACAAAAATGTAAGTGAAAAAATGACAAACAGGAAGTCAATTTAATCCAAAAATCTACGACCAACGAGGGAGGAAATATGAAAAAGCCTTCATTAAAGTGGATGAATCATGGGAGAGAAATGAGACACAGAGATTTGATGTGTTCAATTTCCCCGAAAAATACTAAACTCTAATGAAACAACACACAACCCATTAAATAATCAGTTCAGAAGTTGTTCAGATTTGATTGATTTGCACAGAACAAGTGAATGTTTTCCTGTCTTCCACTTTATTTTTCCACAGAGTACCTACATGTCACTCAGTCCATATTACAGTGCAGCTGATGTATCTGAGCAGTTCTGACAGGAAGATGAGCAGTTCTGACAGGAAGATCAACACACACACACACACACACACACACACACACACACACACACACACACACACACACACACACACACACACACACACACACACACACACACACACACACACACACACACACACACACACACACAATAATTTCCATGTCGGTGTCGTGCCAACAGGACATGAGCATGTCATAAAAACAAACAACCTCGGTGCGATCAGACACAGACCGACTTCAACACAATCCACCATGTCGACCAGAAAACGATAATCTGACCTTAACTTGACTTAATCTAAGAAAGTGATCTGATTGAAAATACCGACTGTCTGATAAGGAATGCATTTAATCTTTATGATGATCACATCGTGATCACTTCCAGACTCGACGTTTCGAGTCTGGAAGTGATTTTCCCAGCCGATAGTCATATTTACAGATTAAATATAATTTGCAGAGACACATCGATTGATTGGCTAAATGAGGACGCTTTCATTTCAGGTGAAAATTGTTTCCTGTTTGTGTGGGAATGAGATTTAATTCGGAGCCTGCAGGCGTAAAAAGAAACCTATGAATGACACTGTACAGACACGCATGCACTCAATCATCCTCCTGTCCTGAAATAGACTCAAATCCAGTCAGACGCCTAACTGACTGACTGACTGACTGACTGACTGACTGACTGAGATTCAACCATCTAAATGCCCCAAGCTCGCTCTCTCTCTCTCTTTCTCTCTCTCTGAAAGAAGTGAAACACGATCTATTGGTTTTGAGTTCAAGGACATGAATTGTCTTTTATTTTTGTGTCACTCAGAACAAAAAAAGTGAGACAATGTAAAATTAATTGGGAGGCGTTTTTGTGGTGGACACACAAATAAAATGCATCCATGTAACTTAGCAACAGTTAGACTAAGTGGCGTAGTATTTTATATACAAAAAGGCCACTTCTGGTTGTCTTGAGGAGAAGGTGGATGGTTCCAAATAAAAACTGAAATATTTTGACCACTAGTTCTGTGTTCAACACTGCGTTGTTTTGTCGTTGTGTTTTTGTCACATAAACCAAACAGTATATAATTATTTTAAGCCAAACTATGATGTTTTTCCAAAACCTACTAATTGGTTTTGTTGCCTAAACCCTAACTTTTGTTTTGTAACTTAATGTCGTCACAAAAAAAAAGCTCTTCCGAGCCACACGAAAAATATTAAGAATTCATGCACCTGTGCACGAAACCAATAATTACATTTCATGACTATTTCACAAACTGACATGTTGCAGGGTAAAATACAGACTCAGTATGCACCAAGTCAGGGAACCCTCATCCAAGGCCTCTGTTGTTTGTTCTTGTTTAAGGCCCCAAATGTACACTTCATCTTAAAGGTTTCCTCTTAAGAAGTGACTGTAATAAAGTCTAACAGGAAGGGAGGAAGTAAAAGCTCTTAAAGGAACATTTATACACATCGATGTGTCTCATTCCATTGAGTGACTCCATCTTAGTAGGCATATATATATATATCCAGAACAAAAACACCACAACAGCACAAAAGGAGTGTCAGATTCACAAGGCTCGTCCAAGAAATATGATCGTCTTTTTTCCCTAATTTTGATGACAACCATCAACCCCTTCAGTCACAGTGACTCTGAGGTGAATCATCAGTAAACTCATTAAGGGAGGTCAATTCTAAAGGCCAAATATACTGTATGTGTACACAGCCTCTGAAATCTGACACTGATTTTATGTCTCAAGATCTATTTTAGCAACTTTAGAATCAATATCAAGTCATTAACGTTGGATGCAAGAACTCAAAAATGTTCCTTTTTGATGGAGGAATTAAAAAAATGGAATTTGCTCAGCTGCCGATGACTCTGTTTGGTGTCCAACTCTCTGTCCCGTAACCTAAATAACACTCCCCAGGGACACACACATGCACACATGCACACACACATTCAGGTCTTCAGGTCCGTCCCCATGTTGCCTTCTACAAAGAGTGTTGCTTCAGCTGGCGCGACAGAAGAACAGCAGGTCGGCCACAACTATGACCTTCATCAGCTCGTGAACTCAGAGACCTCTCCGCTGTTCTGATTTATGAAATCACGGCATAAAAATCAAGTTTATCGTCCCTCGGGATGTTGTTTTTATGGCCGTTTAGCTTTATAAATGAATGACAGTGCTGACCATGACAGTGTGTTTTAAAGTCCTTACATTGGTTGCAATGAATTTTTTTTTAAACATTTGATGGTCTTAAACCAGAGTTTACGTCTTGCATGTTCACCGAATCAGCCTTTGATCGATAATGATTTTTAGACCTTTTTATTATTGAAATTTTATGATTTTATTACATTTTTTACATTATTTTATTCACATATTATATTGTATTTTACTTGAAACACTTTACTCTGTTTTATTGTAATTTTATTCATCACTTATCTTATTGTATTTAAGTTGTAAAATGTTTTTCTATTTAATTGTTATTTTATTTACCACAACTTTTGTTGTATTTAAGTTGTAGAATTGTATTTTATTTTATATATATTATATTTGTCACTTATCTTATTGTATTTAAGTTGTAGAATTTTGTTTTATTTTATTGATATTTCATTTATTACTTATTTTAATGTTAATAAATTGTAGGATTGTATTCTAATTTATTGACACAGTTTTTTATTTCAAGTTATTTCACGACTATAAGTCTTATAATAACTCATGTGCATTTCCTCACAAATTGTCATATTGTTCCATTGTTTTTTCTGTTGTTAACACAGACAGATGTTTGGCTTGTCAATCATCTGTAAAGCACTTCTAACCGCACTCACCTGTTTGAAAGGTGCTGTACAAATAAAGTTTGATTGATTGCATTGAATTGATTCATAGACACGTCTTGCTGTCAAGGATGAAATATTGTCAATGTGGACACAATCTAACACTTTACAGGACAATTCCTCTAAATACAGATCCACAAAAAAAACATTTGCTGAAGGGAAGTTTAGGGAAAAGAGACCTGAGTCCTTCAATATCATCTAGAATGCAACTATAAAGCAGAAACAAACAATTGAAATTACAATAAATGTTAAGTTTTTTGCTGTAATTTAAAGGTTGACTTTAGGGTCGATACATTTAGATGATTCACCACAAATGTTAACATCTAGTTTGTGCTTCAGTTGTCTCTCTTCATATTCACTGACTGACGCCTTAGTATATAACATGCTTTTTCTAGATATTAGCCTGGCATTTTATTTGGGATATTCAATCATCTATCATGTTTGATAAATACCGCAATGGAGAGTCGAGATCAGAATCAGCCAACATTTATATTTAATCTAAAGTGAGTTGAGTCGAGGCAGAAAGTGGCCAAATTTATCTTCATTAAACAGATTCAAGCCTCGAGAGAAAATGCCGCAGAAATATCGATGAATGAAAAATGTTTCAAATAAATCCGCTGCAACATCGATCAATGTCTAGTTTTGGAGACGTCGATAAACACTTGGCTGGAAATCCTGACAGATGTGTGCAGTCACACACTGCACTGAGAGAACTTCATAAAGAAAAGAATCATATCTATTACAAAACATTAAGAGCACACACTGTGTTTAACAGCTGGGTTAAAGAAAAATAAACATTTGAACTGGTTGTACATGCTGGAGGACGTTTGATAGGACCTAAAACAGAGAGCTTCAGCCTATAAGACGGATGAAATGAAATCTTGAATTAGCTTAAGATGGATAACAGCAATAAGCATGTAAGTCAGTGACTGTGTGAGTTTGATGATCTTTAAGCTGATTGGTTCACACAAAAGGCTTAGTTTGCACTTTGATATACTGAGGGGGTAATATTTCTACCGAAGGATTTCATTTAACCGTTGCTCTGAAGAGGAGAAAAAGAAAAGTACCAGCTGTATCCACTCACATGAGAAGCTTACTGTGCTCTCATAGTCGCAGTATTTTGGGGATGGGAAGTTATCTGACTTCATATACATGATGTATTCACATAATTAGCTCATCTAAAGTGCCTCTGAATAGTCGCTCCCCTGAGGACCTGTGAAAGATTGGAGTCACTTTATTAAGTCCGTTTAAACAACTAGATGTGCTGCAAGGAAGTGACCAATACTTTTTCTGTATTGCTAGTATTTGCAGCATCCAAAAGCAAAAGACTGCAGTCAATGAACCGCTGTGGACGACATGCTCTGCAAAAACCTGAAGCTCCGCCCCCTGCTTTAAGATTTAATAATAGGACAAAATATAAGGTAAATTCCTTCATTTTTGGGGAATTTCTTTTGTGCAATCTTGATGAGTTAGAAAAAGAAATAAAAGATGTGACTGAATAATGCTTAGCTTTTTAGCTTATTGTTAAAATGTATTAACCATTTTACATGTAATATTGTGCCTCTTAAATCCGATTAATAAATTCTGAGAAATGTATGTCCTTTTTTCCCAAAATTTTAAAATTATAATTATTATTCCTAATATTTTTTTATATTTATTTACCTGCTTTACTAAATAGTTTCTATGTTAATTCAATGTTTGTTCATAGTATCTATTCTATTATTGAGTACCTTTGAGGGAAGATCATGGACAAAGGGAGATGTGAAAAACTAAATGCAGATAAATATATTTGTAAAAAATAAAATAATGAATGTGTCGCGTGTCCGAATTGCACCAAACTCAACAAAGTACATGATGTCCCCAACAAAATACCAACCAAGTATGAAGTAAATCAGATAATCGGTTCTTGAAATATGCAATATAGAATCTATAAAAATCACCTCCTGATTTTGCATGTCTTAATATTTCATCTGTATGATTAAATTATATTATATTATATAATTTTATTTTATATTATATTCTTCTTCTTCTTCTTCTTCTTCTTATTATTATTATTATTATTATTATTATTATTATTATTATTATTAATTTAGTAATTTTTTTTCATAGTTGGTATCGTTTAAATATCATGTTATTTTTGTTTTTAATTAATTGTTTTGTCTCATTTTGCTTTTATTGTATAATTGTCATTGAGGCCCTTGGTACATCTCAATGGTTTATTCCTAATAAAGAATATCCTTTAAAAAACAAAACACAGAGTAGAACTTGTGAAAACATAAATTTCCCTCTGCTGCATCATCGGTCTGTAAATGCATCCAGCCTCTCACTATACTTCTACGCCAGCTGTTTCTCTCCGGATGATTCCACTTAAAAAAAGATGCAGCGTTCCAGCTTTGCTGGCATGATGGAGCTCGGCTTGTGAATGGGCCAAACTAGACTCTCCGTGACCTCTGGGGCTTAAAGTGGAAAGGAAACACTCGTCCCTGCGTCCTTAAGCTCCGCCCCATCGGCCCATCTGAGGGCCGTCACCAATGATTAGAGCTCGCCGTTGGGAGATTACAGCCTATTAGCACACAGAGAGAGAGAGAGAGAGAGAGAGAGAGGTGACCAGCAGTAACCTCGCTCTATTTAAAGACATCCCTCTCTGCACTGCTGGGGGTTAACATCACTTGCATCAACGCACTTCCTGTATAGCTTCTTCTTTTTTAACGATTATGTGTTAAAAGACAGGTCAACAACAGAATATAATAGGAAACTGTTACAGTTGATTCCATTACAAACTCCATTATTCTTTACCCTTTTTTTTTATATATTATAGTCTGATATAGTTGGAAATATTAATAAAGGAAAGATAGTTTATAGTTTGTGAACCTAAAAATTGTCCTTGTGTGTAAATTATGTGTCTATATTTGATGTTACCCATGATATGGAAAGACAGAAAACTGATATTGTGGAGGGTTCTTAAAACTTCATTATTTTTGTTTTTGGTTAGATAATATATATATTATTGATATTAATTGGGGTAGCATTGTTCGTGAACCTGAAAACTTATATTTCTGTGTGAAAATAATGTTACCAAGATGAAAACTGTTCCTCTAAAAACATTCCTAAAACTAAATTATTTAAAAAAATTATTGATAATATATTGTCTGTTTAAGTTGAAAATATGAATTGAAAAATTATTGTGTATAGTGTTTAATATGAACCTGAAAACGTAGATGTCATTGTGTGTAAATTCATTTGTCTGTGTCTTTAATGTAACCCATGTTTTGGACATAATAAACGTCTACAAATGAAAAAAGAAATGCTCTTTCTTTTTGAACTACCAATGCTTAATCTCTCTCATTCCTCTACTCAGACCCCCCTCCATGCGTCAACTACTTCCTGCTCACTGCCGCTGAGGGATAATTGCACAGACACCGTAACATCCTGTCCCCCCCCCACCCCCACCCACCCCTCCCGAATTAATGTGCAGCACAAAAGGTAACTGCAATCCATTCATAAAACAAAACGACAGAAGCTGCAGAGGAAAGAAGTACTACAGATGATATATTGGCAGGAAGGACTGTTGCAGCAAAAAGGAAATGCAAAAGGGTTAGAAGGTGTGATTTGTGTGTGTGTGTGTGTGTGTGTGTGTGTGTGTGTGTGTGTGTGTGTGTGTGTGTGTGTGTGTGTGTGTGTGTGTGTGTGTGTGTGTGTGTGTGGGGGCTATAGTGATTACCTTTTCGTTGCCACGGGCCAGATTAAGCTGAGGCAAGCAAGAGGAAGTCAGCGAGATGCGTTTTTGGCCCTGGCTGGCCTCCGTATCACACCACCCTCAGCTCACCAGACGCTCGCCACACCCACCCAACCCTCCCCTCCCCTCCCTTCCTTCCTCCCTCCAACCCTCTCTCTCTCTCTCTCTCTCTCTCTCTCTCTCTCTCTCTCTCTCTCTCCCACCCACCCCCCTCTTTGCTCTTCTTCCCCTTCACGCACACACTAGCACACACTGTATGCAAATATACACTTCTGCTTAGACGGTTGATATTTGCACGTTTAAAACAAATTGCTAAATGAGGCCGCCCACAGTTTGATTTGACTGTCAAAACGAGAGAGAAGCCGGGGTGAGAACTGCAGGAAAGAAAACGCTTCATCATCTTAATTCATCTCATCTTATCTTTGTGATTAATACAGAACATATTTAATTATCTTACCAACAGCTCAGCCACTTTGCATGTGCATCCTGCCATGGGGGTGCTTTGTGATCGCTGCTTCATTTTTAAAGGATATGAGTCAAAAAAGGCTACAAAGCCACAAAGGTTAACGGCTCCATTTTACAGCTTACAACTTCCTTGTGAAATAGGAAGTAGGAGGTTTTTCATCTGAACAGAGCAAGACACAAACCAAACAAGGACGACACTGTACGTTACTCAGAAAAGCAGATCTGTAAGAGAACTCCTCGAGCACTTAAACAGGCAGACAGGCCTGATTCAGCACTTTAGTTTGGAGCCATTACTGCCCAACGTCCCACAATAGGAGGACGAGGATGCACTTTGAATGCTGAGTCAGCGACAAGCCACTCAAGGGAGAGCTGCCATGAAGATCTGAGAGCACCCAGACTGGCTGCTACTATTGATTACACCAGGATTGAGACTTTAGAGTAGTGTATATGTGATATTAAAGAGTTACTCAATCCTGGAAATTCAATAAAGGCCTCTAGAACGTGATAAAAGAAACGATACAATCACAGCACAGCAACGCCCTTTCTCGTATTCCTGAAATCAAGGTAACACTACATAACAAAATCTGTGTTAATGACCGACTGTCTGGCGTTAGCAACGCACTTTCCTACGCTGTGACAAGACTGTGTAGATGAAGCATTGAGTTGTTCAGTTTTACTCATTTAGGGGCTGGCTAGCTAGCTAGCTAGTTTGCTAATTCCACCATGTTCCACAGTTACAGAACATAAAAAGCACAGAATAAACTGCTGGGCTTGAGCTATCTTACTTAAATTACTGTTCATGATGGCCTTTGCCCTTTCAATTATCTTATGCTAATCGCGAGCACCTATTGCTGATGCTAGTCGATAGCTTGCTGACTGTTGTTATGCTTATGGTTATGAAAGGTCTGTTATGGTGACAAAAAAGAGTATGAACTCTCATTAAAGTGTATGAGTTTGAGTTGCCATGCAAGGCTGGGATACGTGCATGCTAGCGATTAGCAATAGCTATTCACAGGGTAATTGAAAGAGTAACGGTTACTTTGCACCAACAGACATTTATAACAAAACATTTAGGCTTGAATCCAAATACTTTGCACTAAAATGCCAAGATTTATACCTGAATGCCTTAACAACACCACGAAATACCAATATACACATGGTTTGGGGGTTTAGTTAGCCTACTCTTGAAAATCACTATTTTGGCATATGTCTGAAGTCAGAATATAAAAACACTTGCCTAGTTGTAGCTACAGGAATACATAATAATACACAACTATATCTGCCTCATAATTCCTAAAACTCTGTGCAGGTGCACAGTGACATGCATTTATTACACAGCAGGAAAACTCAACATTTATTCCGTCAGATTAGGCAGTCATGCAGTGCTTCTTTAATTTGCAGGTTTTCAACATTCTCACACATCCTTTGACTCCCTTCCGAGTTCCTATGTAAAGTTACAAGCCATTAATCCTCTAATGCTCATGAGCCTTGTGTTATGTTACGCAGAGGAGCTTCCCTCCTTGAATATTAAAAACACACCCTTTGGTTATTTGGTGCCAAAAGGGTGGGGCGACGCCACCGCCATCCTTTTTAATCAAATATTGAGGAGGGAAAAAGAGTAGGTTTACAGGCCGTGTGTGGGGCTGCACTCAATGCTGATTAAAATGAATTATTCATATTTAGGAGCAGCAGGGTGTTGGGATGTGCTGACAGGTTAAAGGTGGCATGAATGTCCCCCGAGGGCCCTTTTCAGCTTCTCTGAAATGTATACTTTTTTTTTTTTTTTTTTTTTTTTTTTTTTTTTTTTTACCCCAACAGTCTGTTTTAAACAACTTTTTCAGGCTCTATTCTGATTGGCTGCTTGTTTATTAAATATACAACAACTGAAACAGCTTCATCTGCTGATTTTAATATTAATGCACCAACCAAAATCCCAACTGTTACTGGTTTTCTGTCACTTAGCAACCGTGCAGTGCAGCTGGTGCTGAGGACCTATACTCTTCGGTGGAGGAATACATGACTAAACCCGTTCATCATTAAAATTCCAGCCTTTTTGTAATCTTTTGACACTCTGAATTTAAAAGAAATACCTCACTAAGCATCTACACGGTTTACGGTTACTGTTTTTTTTTGCCACTTAGCAACCATGCAGTGCAGGACCTATACTTTTTGGCGGAGGAATACATAATTAAACCTGTTTTTTTGTAATCTAGTGACATTTAAAAAAAAATTAAAAAAAAAGAAAATCCCTCACTAAGCATTTACACAGTTTCTTCCACATCACATTGCATAAAAGCAATAACCCTCCGCCTAACAAAGCCTCTAATCTCATCTGTTATACAGCTCCAGCTGGATTATGTATTATACAAAAATCTCCTTGCACACATGCAAGACGACAATATGGTCAAATAGAGAGTTAAATGCACCCCAAAAAACACTCTCAAAGCATGCTGAGCTCTCTGCTTTGCCGGTAGGCCGCAGGATTCAGCACCACCTCTCTAGTGGACAGCTCCGTCCAATCGTTGTTAGGCGCGTCATCCTCCCTCATCCTCATCATCCTCATCCTCCTCCTCCTCCTCCCTCCCTCCATCACCGAGGCATGGCGGAGGACATCACAAGCAAAAGGAAAAATAAATAATAAAATGCTGAGTTTCACAGCTTCTTGTCAAACAGACATGTTTGGTGTTGAATAAAAGGTGGAGAGGATGGATATTTGACTCAGCCTTGTTTTGGGAGGTGGAGGTTCACTGATGGAGGCTTTTTTAAATGACGTGTGTCCGGTTTCTACGCACAATGTCACACGACCTTAGCAGCTGGTCAGGCCTCAAAATGCACACAGGTTTGATCCCCCTTATGGCTTGTAGAGAGAGCACTTTTTTCCTTTATGGCTTCCTCTCTAAACAATAAAACACACACTTCCTCATAGGAATTAAATCTGCAGAATGACCCACATGCATTGAGCCGCATGGCAGCAGAAAGGTGAAGCTGGCAGCATCACTAATAACACAAATAAAGCACATTAAAGCGCAGTGGTGGAGGACAGAGCCTGCTGTAGATGTAATAGACGCGTTTTTGCATTGAGGTTGCCTTCAAACACGTGTTTTTGCAGAAAATGCATGATGTCACAGGAGTCAATGCAGTGCAGGCAGAGAGCCAACTGCAGCAGAAAGAGTATAGCAAAAAAAAAAGACAAATTAAGGTGTGCAAAAACGAATAAAAACACCGAAACCCTCGATGAATGGGAATAAAAAAGCCGGCAGTGATGACACACAATGCGCCTCCCAGAGACAGGTGCATGGCGTGTTTCAGCCACAGCCCTGCCACCCTGCATTGTTATACAATGAATCATTAAATGCATGATCAGGAATATGATAAACTCACCTAATATAATCCAGAGCGACCCAGAGACCAAAACGAAAGCGAGCATGTCTTTCTCATTGAGTCAGCTGTGCCGGTGCAGGAGCGGCTCAAAACTGCAGCATCGACTGCAGCGACAATCTGAGAGATTAAGAAAGGGAGGAGGGGAGGAGGAGGGAGGAGGAGAGAGGGGAGAAACACTTTATGAGGCTGACCACAGTGGGGGAGATGGGGGAAGAGATGGAGGAGAGATGGCGACCAGCAGGGCTTTTTTTTTAGTGTTGAGAAGGGGGAGAAAACAAACAAACTGCGACCTATTGGAGCATCCTTCCTGCTCCTGGTGGGGTTTCCACCTTCACCCAGTTGGCGCAATGGCAGACTCCCACCTCCTGCTGCAGCACCGACTGGGCTCACTGGTCGGACTGGGGATGGGATGCACGCCAAGGTTACTGGGGATGAAAGGTCTATTCTGGATGCACATGCATGAATATGTTATATTTAGTGGAGTTTCATTCTGCACAGTCGTTCCTGGAAAGCCATGTGCATTTACAATAAACTGCATCACTAAACTTAATTAAGATTTTTTTATGTGAAAAGCAGCTGTGCTATTTTGGTCCACATCACACCATAAAACGTCCCTGCAGCTGAGCGCAGCGTTTGACACACAGTACCTTTTGCATCAGGATCACGTGGTGCAATAAGACACTCCCAAATGAACTAAAGTAACCTTGAGATGGGCCGACAAAAGAGAGAGAGAGAGAGAGAGAGAGAGAGAGAGAGAGAGAGAGAGAGAGAGGCTGTGGGTGAGTGACAGGAAGGGTGAGCAAAAACAAAATGTGTTATTATTTATATAAGTTTATTTTGATCTTTTGTGCATCATTGTTGGCTCGCTGCCACCTCAGTGATTACATGTTACAGCCTGTTATCTTCTCCAGACTGGCTGCTCACCTTTCACACAGTAACTATATTTATTTTTGCAACATTTGCATTGTGAAAAACTGAATGCATTACATGCCCCACTTTGAATGCAACAACAGGATTTATATGAATATTTTATATTTAGAAGGCAGGGTTGGAAATCTTGAGAAACTAGCAAGAGTATGCGAGATTTAAAAATCCAGCTCTTTTTCCAATGAGAGTAGCTAGCAGCACTAGCTCCAAAATTATGATTATGAACATAAACAACCAACATGGCTTTTGTTAGTGCTCACAGCTATTAGCTATTCTTTGCAATAGACTCAGGTGACGAGCAATGAGTGCACACGGCAGGTAGCCCGTCCAATCGTGACATTCGGTCCGAATAAAACAATGCAACTATCTTATTTCTCTTTTTTGGTCTGAGCCTTTCATTCATTCATTGCTGGAAGGATAGAATTAGAATTGCAAGAAAAAAAGGTTCTAGGTGGTGGGTTCGGGGGCCATTTTTCACCTCACATTTATCCCCAGTGAGGGAAATTGAAATCCATAGTAGTGACGAAATGTACGAGAGAACCAGATGAGTATTTACTATGCGTCTATTAGGCAACATTTCCTTTAACAACTGCTTGTATGATTCATACGAAACACCCGTTACATGCATACAGTCTTTTCAAAATGACTTTCTGTATTCGGAGGATACAACTTATTATGTTTTACTTATTGTTATAGGTTTATGCAACAAAACTACTTAGTTAGGTTAAGGAAAATATCATGAAATACTTAGTTATGCTTAGGTAACAACACTTCTGATATAGGTTTAGGAAAATATTGTCATTTGGGTTAAAAGAACTACAGAAGTACGCAAGTAATGGGAGAATGGATCAACATGGTTTTCTCGTTTCACACAATACTTTTTGGCATATCTACAAATTACAGAGCATCATTTTTCATAGCTTCAGCTATACATGCCTGCAACGTTCCTCTTTTAGAGAACCAAACCTTTTGGGCTGCTGAATGGTTAATTAACTGCATTTATGTAGCACTTTACAAATCTTATCAATAACCAAAAGCTCTTAACGACACAAACCCACATTCACCATTTCACACATTCATGGCACTTTGTATGGCAGAGGCCACCATACAAGCTGCCACCTGTTCTTATGGATCAATAAACCTTCACAGCTATTCTGGGTTCAGTATTTGCACAGGGACACTTTGACATGTGGACTGTACGTGCCAGGGATCGAACCACCGACCTTCTGCATCTGAAATGATCTAGAACCGCCACTATAGCATGCAATAAATCACATATATCTAACTGAGTCTGTGGGTTTAATCAAAAACAAAACTGTGCCTCCAGTCGTGGCCGACATGCTTACTGTCTTATTGTGCTGCTGTCATGTGACTGACCTTATTAAATGGGTCAGCTCTAATCTGTCACTCGTAGTAGCCGTTGTACTTATTCTCCTTCTTCTCTGATCCCACTGTGGAGAAAACACACAAGAGAGCAAAGAATGATCCGGTGTGCTGAGACTAATAAGCTGTTCATGGATGGAGGAGGTGTGGTCAAATAGATAAACAAGGAAGGGAATCGTTGTAGTTTCTGTAAATCCTAACCAGGTTAGCTGTGATTGATCGGCCAGCAGGACTCCAGCAGAGTTTATCTATTTTGCAATGTGATCAAAGTGCACACAAGAGAGAGAAAAAAACTGCTCTGTACTTAAAATGCAATGCTAAAATTCTTTCCTATACCCAAAGAAATGGGAGGTTTAGGTTGAGGTCAAAATGGATGAATTACACAGATTAACTTCCTCTGACAGGATGGTAATAAATTGTGGATTCCTCCTGTTTTAAGGTCAAAATGTCAAAAATCTTAGGTAAAACATTGCTATTCATCCTTAATATTTCATGTGCAAGTAAGCGGAATGTCCTTGGTTTTAGTATGAGTTATGTACATACATACATTTGAGTTTGAAAAGGTTTTTTTATCATATGAAGAGTGGTTGAATGGTGTCACTGCTTCGATGTTACACAACAACAAACCTTAGAGTCCAGACACCAGACACCAGTGGGGCTGCATTTAAACACAGTGGTGCGTTCAGCTGCCAATAATAAGAACAGCATGCTAACATGCTCACAAAGGACAATGCCAACATGCTGTTGCTAAGGAAGTATATGATGCGTTCCAGTACCCAAACTACTATGTATGCCAGTGAAAGATTTAGTATTTCCCAATACATATTTTGTCAAATTCAGTATGCCAAAAATACCAGGATTTACTACTATATTCAGTTGCATTTTGCAGCATGCAAGCCAGCATGATTTTGTGGATATTCTGATCCACAATTCCTCTGTGCACAAAGATACGTCACGTCAACTGAGCGGCCGATAGAGCATTACATTACATTACATTACAGTCATTTAGCAGACGCTTTTATCCAAAGCGACTTACAGGAAGTGTATTCAACATAGGTATTCAAGAGAACTACTAGTCACCAGAAGTCATAAGTGCATCTCCTTTCTTAAACAAGCATCTTAAAGCATAAACCAGAGCAAAAGTATAGTGCAGAGGCAAATTACTACGAAAACAATAATTGCAACAGACTAATCCGAATATAGTAAGTGCTACAAACTACTACGAATAGGATAAGTGCAGTAAACGAATACGAATTCAATAAGTGCAGCGAACTGATACGAATACAGTAAGTGCAACAACTAATACGAGTGCAATAAGTGCTACGAGGAAGGCTCAGGGTAGTACTTCATGAAGAGAGCACAGACAGATGTCGGCCAGGTGACAGATATGATATATATCGAACATATGAGCAAGAAGGTCATGATTCAAGGCACGATGTTATGACAAAATATAGTGTTTCCACTTTAAGCACGGGCCTATACTTCATGCAAATCATACTTTGTAAGGGCAGCTGCAATATGCATTAAAAGCAGAAAGAAAGAATATTACATTTGGAATGCCGCGTTGACCATCTTGTAATCATTTGCCACAAACCCAAAGTGCCGATGACGAAAGCTGAAAACTCGCAGGGTCACCAAAGTTTACATAATTCATCTTAAAAGGGAGATAAATGTCTGTATCAAATTCCATGGCTATCCGTCCAGTAATAGTGAAGGCATTTAGCTGAAAGCCATAATTTTCAGGTTCATGGTGGCAATAGAGATAAAAGCAGGCTGTTAGGATTCATCCTCTTTGAGCCATGAATCTCAGTGCAAACTTCCATGACAACCCATGAAACTGTTATTGAGGCGATCAGAGATAAATTGTAATTTTACTGTTGTTTTCTTATATTTTGTATCATTTGTCATAATCTTTTATTCATTCTTTGCTTCTTGTCTTTATAAATCTTTATGTAAAGCACTTTGTGACTTGTTTTGAAAAGTTCATGAATAAAGTTTTTGATGTTATTTTAAGATATGTGGAATTGCTAAATCTGATAAAAGTATTAAACAGATTTCCTCTTGTGTTAAGAGAACAAATAATCTGCAAATGTATGTGTGTTACACCTTTTGAAAGCATGAGATTAATCAAAAAATATATGCTTTTATGATGCTAATATTAATGTAAATATGGAGAACAAAAACATGTTTTCCTGCCTCTGTCTTCTTTATCTTAACACACTAAAAATAACAAGCAGCATGACATCACGTTGACCCAGTGACCCTCTGATGACATTTTTACGGGTTTAATCAGTAACCATGTTTGTCATGTTCAGAACAAACTCAGACAACTTACTGGAGTCCTTTTAATGAACCAGTCAAATGAAAAACATCTCCACAATGGGACCTTCGTTTCCTTTTAAGGTGCTTCTCATCAAATGATGTGCATCTGTGTTTAATCACAGTTTGGAGGAACTTCTCAGAGTAACAGAGGAAACACAGACCGTGCAAAGGCTGAGATGAATACCAAACTGTGAGAGCAGGGAGATAAAAACAGGTGGAGGAACAAGAGAGAGGCTGAACATGGAAGGCCAACAGTTTTCTACCTTTTTCTCTATTTGTCCTTCGGTTGTTCTTCAACCTTTTATATTCCTGCCTCCTTGTTGTCGTTTCCTAATTTCATTTGGTTTTGTCTGGTCTTGTAGTCCCTACGGATAACACACATGTCCAAATATTCACCTAAGAAAAACAGAACAACAAACAGCGAAATAAACAAGCCACAGATTATAGAGAAACACAAAGTAAAGCATGAAATCTTAGTATTATACAGGGTAAAAATATGATACGTTTAAATAACTTAAATTATTCTAAAACGTATTAGGCCTTGCTCCATTTAAAATACCATGAAATACCAGGAATACTATTTCCATTTGTAAATTGTGATGACAATAAAGTACTATAAGTAAAACTTTGAAGTACTGTACTTTATTTGAGCATTATCATGTTATGCTACTACATACTTCTACTCCACAACAAGCACATTTGAATTGTACATAAAAAAACACAACATAACCTTATTAAATATAATGCATTGATCCAAATTAAACCAGTAGTTCACAACCTTTTTGGCTTGTGACCTCTCACTAAAAAGCTAAAAAGTCTGCGTCTATTTTTGGACTCCTTATCACATTTAGGATGCCACAGCTCCACTAAAGAGACATTTACCCTCTAAACTCCTCAGATGGTTGCATTTAGATAACAGTTTGAGGCCTAAGGAAGTAAAACTCCAATATTTCACCCAGAAAAGATCATAGAAAAGGCTAAAAAATGAATTTAAATTGATATTTTATACTTTATATTTTAAAACTTTAAGTATTAGCTCATGAAACTGCTGTACTTTGCTTATAGGATTTTAAATGCAACACTTTTACTTATACTTTTAGGTATTTTTGCATTGCTGTATTAGTTCATTCACATAAAGGATCTATTCAATCTATACTTACTTGTTAATGGTACTTTTATAATAAGAAATGTTGACATTAGCAACATTTCCAACAAAACCAGTCTGCTCTTGATGGTCTGAAACAGTACTCTTATTGAACTGATGGGGGTGCTAAACTTTAAACCTCTCAGGCAGAGCTCTGCACCAGCAGGCCGGTTTGTGTAAAACATGCAGAGATGATGTAACTTGTGTCGGATTGGCCTGAGAGATGTTTGTGTCATTTATGGAAACTCCACATGTGAACTTAAGTCTGTGAAACTTGAGCTTATGCTGCAGAACGTGTTGCAACAATACACTTTTTCTGTTCTTCCCTTACTCCCTTCCTCTCTCTACAACTACCAGAGCCAGAAAACAAACAGCCAATGGAACGGAAACAGTCTGACAGTCAGGAAATGCTTTTGAAATGGGGTAAAAAATGCATCTGTAAAAGTGCACCCTTCCGTTTACACCCACCCACTCCCACCATGCATGAGGTCAGTGTAATTGCTGGCTAACTAACGGAGGCTTTGACTTGATCCAGTGTCACTGAGCTGTTAAAGCAGATGGTCCAGAGGCAGATTGGATGCTCAAGCTGCTTGTCTCCCCTCAAAGCCTCATATTACTGTCTTATCCTTGCAGGTGGCCTAAATAATCAGAATCACTATCACTGTATACACAAAGTGCAATAAATGAACAGTCTGGAAACAGTTTAAATACAGTAAAGCATAGAAAGTATAAAATAAAGAATACTGGTTACTCTAAATTAAAAGTTAATCCCAGTATTATGTTGTAAATAAAGTTGATTTAGATGGAAATGGTGAGCAGGCTGGTGTCTTCATAGTGTTTGCTGTATACAGTATCTAGATGATAGTTAGCTAGCTAGCTTAAAGTGCAGTAGGACAGTGAAGCCAGGTGAACAAAACATTCAGAAAGGCTGCAGATACAACTAGAATAAGCACTATAGAGATTGTGACAATTAGCTAGCATCTGGTTAAAATAAATGCTATATAGGTAACGTTAGACTTAAAATTGTTACAATACGCAAGCATCTTGTAGAAAGAAATGCAATATGGTTGACGTCAGCACTTAAAATTGTTACAATAAGCTAATATCACAGGGAAAAATGCTATATAGTCAGCGTTATCAATTTAAATTGTTACAATTACCAAGTATCTAGTAAAAAATATGCTATATAGTAAGTGTTAGTACTTAAAATTGTTACAATTAGCCAACATCTAGTAAGAAAATTGCTATATAATAAGTGTATGCACCTGATATTGTTACAATTTGCTAGCACTTGAATAAATTCACCTTCCTTGATACAATCAGACTGTATTTTCAGTGAAATATGCTTGAAATGATGCTGTTACCACAACTTATTTAACAGGTAAAGTATTCCTATTAACCTATTAACCTACCATAGGTATGCTGTGTGAGCTTCTGTCTGACCGCAAGAGATTCACAGCAGCATTTTTGACTATTAACGATATTATGAGGGTAAACAAAGGTGTAATTAATAACATTAATTATCGTCCTGGTATTTTGTATGCTGGCTAACTTGGATAGCTGTGACACTAAATATATAATGGGACCGTAATCAATTTTATAATTCAGTTAACCCTCTTATGAAATGTCAAAATAGCTGCTTATGAGCCATCGTACCCCAAACAAGCCAACATTTAAACTCATCCATGTGTTCACAATAACAATAACAACCCAGCTCTTTTATTTTGAGTGTTTGTTTACTGATTAAAAATGTTCTAGCAAATAAGAATGTACAAAATAAAAAAGGGTTATATTGTTGAAGACATATGTTTTTAATAAATCAATAAAAAATATTTTTTCTATTTCAACTGTTGTGTTTTGCATCAGCCACTGCAGTGAATTCCTACAATTCCCTGGTTTTCCCCCACTCTTCTGTCTTTCATCAACAGGAAATTGAAAACAATTATAGGGATGATTTTTTTTTGGCTTTTTATTTCCACCTAAGAATCCAAATATCTGCCTTCATTTGGGAAATCCCACAGTCTGTGTAAAAACTCCACTGGAAAACTCCCTGCCATTCCTTTAGAGGCGCTCGAGCCCGTAGATCGCATGCGCAAAAAGAAAAACAACCAAAAAAAACACTCAACACGTGGGAAGCCCCAGCAGATGGAGAGCAGCACCGGTGGCTGCGACGACACAGCAGTGAGCAGTGGGGGTTCCCAGTGTCACATAGCAAGAGCTGGTTTAATAACGTGACCTGTGTGGTTTTCTAACATGCAAAACGCCAGAAAACACAGCAATGAAATAAGTTGCCTATAATGAAATAATAAAACATGATGAAATATGTGAACATGTGTGTGTGTGTAGGTGTCATTTGCATTTACAGTTGTTTGTGCACGCATTGGTTAAACATTACACGAGCTCCTGGTGAATTATTATCACATTTATATGTCTGATAAGAAGCTTTTTATTGATCCACACACAGCTGCTGCTGCACACACACACACACACACTGCTACACACACACACACACTGCTGCTGCTACACACACACACACACACACACACACTGCTGCACACACACACACACACACACAGCTGCTGCTGCTGCTACACACACACACACACACACACACACACACACACTGCACACACACACACACACACACAGCTGCTGCTGCTACACACACACACACACTGCTGCTGCTACACACACACACCTGCTGCACACACACACACACACACACACACTGCTGCTGCTACCACACACACACACTGCACTGCACACACACACACACACACACACACACACACACACACACACACACACTGCTGCTGCTACACACACACACACACACACACACACACACACACACACACACACACTGCTGCTGCTACACACACACACACACACACACACACACACACACACACACACACACATTTACATTACATTACAGTCATTTACACACACACACACACACTCTCACTCACTCTCTCTCTCACACTCACACGCTGCTGCTGCTGCTGCTGCTACACACACACACACACACTCTCTCTCTCTCTCTCTCTCTCTCTCTCTCTCTCTCTCTCTCTCTCTCTCTCTCTCTCTCTCTCACTCTCTCTCTCTCTCACACACACACACACACACACACACACTGCTGCTACACACACTCACACACACACTGGTATGACCCATATCTAAGCCCCCTGCCGGCGACATAAATTACTACATCATTTCTTGTAAATGCCCGACTTCTCCACTCAGCCTGTGTTTATACTAAAGGGCTGAACCATCCAGTCTGTAGTGCCAGGCGTTGCTCACCTCTGGTATCTGGAGTATGAATGCTTGCATGCTTGCGTGTGTGTGTGTGTGTGTGTGTTGTACTTTTATATGCATATATTTTTTAATAAAGTACACTTTGCACAATCTCAAAACTACATATTTATACTACAGACCACTACTATGATGATACTAGTCTAATTATTATTATTATCATGAATATCACTACACTACTGCAGGCCTTTATGATGCATTAACATATAATAATACAACTATATCTATATATATTAATAGCATCCACCCTTATTTAGCCTATGCACATTCACATTGTGATAATACCTGCAAATGTCAAAAGGTGTGCAATGAGCATGGCATGCACAGTGTGCAGAGCTGGACCTGGGCTAAATATAAAACCCGGGTCTAGCTCAGGTTTGGGGGTCTACGTGCACAGAGCCTCCATAACCATCAAGTGTTGTTGTTTAACTTCCTCCTTGCATTCAACAGCGTGATTTCTCGGAAACAGTTCTGCTGCTGAAACAGGCTGGCGACTGCGCATGCGCAAACCCACTCTGTAAAAAATATCAACCTGAACATTGAACTTAATTTATACACTTGAGAATGTGGCCTTTTATTATAAACACTTTGTTTTTTTAAGACAAACAACAGACAAATAGGTTATCTGTTTACTTTTTTTTGTGTGAATGTGTAATATGTATTATGCTTGCTGTGTTTCATATATAAGATGTTGTTTAATATTGTTTTACTTCAATGATTTGTAAAAAATATCAACCTGAACATTGAACTTAATTTACACACTTGAGAATGTGGCCTTTTATTATAAACACTTTGTTTTTTTAAGACAGAACAATAGACAAACAACAGACAAATAAAGTTTTTTTTTGTGAATGTGTAATATGTATTATGCTTGTTGTGTTTCATATATAAGATATTGTTTATATTGTTTTACTTCAATGATTTGTACATTTGTTTTGTTGATGTAGTCTTAATCCCTCCTTGTATTGATCTAAATACATGCAGAGATGACATCAGTTATTTATTTTGCTTAAAAGATATTTATGTTGCAGATTCAATAATAAGTAGTTTGTCTGCTTTGTCCACCTCTATTCACAATGTGCACACTTTATGTGTAGAATAACCACCACATGCATGAAGTTACAATAGTTTAAAGCACTAAATAAATAAGAAAAACAAGTCTGTGAACAAACTTGATGTGAGTCAGATGGGTTTTTTCTTCCGGGGTTGACATTTCTCACAGTGGATAAGTCTCCATGCCAGTCGGGGAAAACCCTGCAGAGCATTATAAATACAGCTGGAGAGCAGCAGTCCACAGTCACTTCTGATCGAGTCTCTCACAGAGTGGATAACACACAGACGAGCAGGATCTCCTTAGAACCAGACACGAACCCAAACGGACTCATCCTGAATGTGGTCTTCCGTTTTGCTGAAGGAAAATCTGTAAGTGATTTGATATTTATCACTTCTACTTGCAAGGATTTATCTTATTATTATTTATTTATTTATTTTGGAGAATTAAAAGATCTTGAGCACAGGACAGGAATTTAAGGTTATTTAGTTTTTTGAAAGGTAAAGTTAGATTAAGGTTCAATTCTTGCAACAGAGATTTAGATACTATAATATATATATATATATATATATATATATGTATATATATATATATATGTATATATGTATATATATATGTATATATATATATGTATATATATATATGCATGTACTACTCTATGCATGCATTGGTGCAGGAGGTGGAGGAGGAGGAGGAGGAGGTGCAGGAGGTGGAGGAGGAGGTGTGATCTTTTTTGGCACACGTCTCCAAAACGCGCCCTGCTCGGATAATATTTCCTCTTTTTCAAACTTTTGCACCCGAAAATGAGTCCACGTGGATTTGAGAACTACCTCTAACACTGAAGCCACACAAACCCAAAAAGGAAATGTGTTTTTTTGTTGTTTTTTTCTGCTCTATGTGACCTTCATGCAGTAAGCAGAGCTCACTCCTACGCGTAAAGGTCCACGCCTCCTCCTCCACCCTCCTCCTCCTCCTCCTCCTCCACCCTCCTCCCTCCACCTCTGTTTGCCTTCTTGCCCCGGCCGTGAACTCCTCACAGCCTCCTCACAGCCTCCTCTCCTCCAGCAGCCTGCAGGAGGAGATATAGTGTATCTATATCTGGCATTTCTTTAATTTCCCCTGTTTGTGTTGCTGCACATTTCAGGTCAAACATGCCGGTGTCAAGGATGCGAATGCGGCCGTGGATCGAGAAGCAGATCGAGTCAAACTCTGTCTCTGGTCTGAGTTGGGTGGATAAGGTAAGAACTCTTTTTTTTTTCTTTCTTCCCTGAATCCAATTGCATTATTTATGCACAACAAAACAAAAGAAAAAGGCATTTAGTGAAGTGTGAAGACAGTATACTGGAATAAGAACAGAAACAGATGTCCTTAAATGAACTTATAGTAGAACAAGAGTTCCTCTTCTCTTGATCTGAGTCCAGAAGGGAAGTGATCTACAAAGGCTGCACGTGTTTGGTTTTTTCTCCAGTTTACTAATATCAATATATTTGCATTCTACCTTTAGAGGGGCAGCTTGTTTGTGCGGTGTTATAGTTTATGTATAGATGTGACCCAAAGTCTGGTCTCTATTTCACGTTATTACAGCAGAGTCTGGTTCTGCTTTATCTGCGAGGGAAGAAATGGGACAAACAGCTATGTCCTCCTAACATAGCATGTTCAAACTAAAACAATAGAAGCTTGTTTTGTGTGTTTTTATCCTCTGTGGCTACTATGCGATATGCAAATCATTTCTTAACATAATCGTAGCTTTGTAGTAGAAAACTGTTGAGTTAGTTTGAATATCAGCCTTGCAGTACTTTCACACATTTTTGGTTTACTCCACGCCGAACCCTCGATCCAACTCAATATTTCCTCCTGTGTTTTCCTTCCAGGATAAGACGATGTTCTCCATCCCCTGGAAGCACGCAGCTCGCCACGGCTGGGAGATGGACAAGGACGCAACTCTGTTCAAACAATGGGCCATCCACACAGGTGAGCAAGCGCGAATGAACACACGTTCTGCAGATCTTTTTTTTTCTTTCTTTTTTTTTTTTATGTATACGAGTCTAAACAAAATGCATCTTGCAGGCAAACACGTGGAAGGCCAGGCCTGCGACCCGAAGACGTGGAAAGCCAACTTCCGCTGTGCGATGAACTCGCTGCCCGACATCGAGGAGGTGAAAGACAAGAGCGTCAACAAAGGACACCAAGCTATGCGCGTCTTCAGGATGCTGCCCACCAGCCCCAAATCTAGAGGTGAGACAGGAAGCCAGCAAGTTTTTTTCTCTTCGAAATATGAATCCACATTGTGTGTTGGCAGTCTGCCGTTTTTTTTGTTTTTTTTTTTTTCTTTCTTTTGATGAAAGAAATCTAAATGGCTTTCTTTCTTCTGCACAGATAAACGAAGCAAAGGGAAGGAATCAAAGCCGAGAAGGAAGGTAAATAAATCTAACCATTTTACTTTTAAGTTGACTCTGCTGTGTTTTGTGACACTTGTTACATAGTTCACATTTAAAAACACACAGTATATATCATGACATTACTTGTATGGCATCACCGCAGTAGCTACACATTCAGCTGTTTGTATTTTTTCTCATGGGAGTTTCTGAAAATCTCACCGATTGTGACTTTCTGCTCCTCCTTTAGAACTCAATGATCAAGATGGAGGAAGAAGGAGAATACATGGACACCTCCAGCCACGAGCCCATGCAAGAAGGCGCTTCATCCACTCAGGAGAACACGGTCGACAGCACTGTGCAAACCGAGCACACAGGTGAGGAGAAAAAATAATAATAATCTGAAATATATAGTACTTGAAGCCTTGAATTTGACGCTAAAACCGGAAGCATCGAGTGTAATTAACGCTTATTGTTTGCCATCTTTGCAGATTTCTCATTTGTGTCTCCGTCTGAAGTCCCTGAGTGGAGTTTGTCGGTGGAAATTGGCTCCGACTTCAACCAGAGATTCGAGGTTTCACCCGATCACAGCCCCGGTAAGACAAGCACTTATAACAAATAAATGGTTTAAATGAAACGGAGTTAATTCAGATGTATAGATGGATATCCCGACGCCGTGCTCACTCTCCCCTCCTCTCTTCCCCTCTCTCTCTTTGCTGTGATCTTCCAGATTACGACTACTCCGACGACATTGTCCAGGTAAGCAGTGGACTATCTACTCCCACCTACATGCATTTTTCATTGACAGGAATACCCTTGTTTGTCTTAGTCGGCCTGTTTGGGGTGTGTATTAATACCCCAAAAAAACAATAAGCAAAAAAAAAACAAAAAAAAACAAAAGCCATGCTCAGTCCAGTGTTGCTCTTACAGATTTGTCAGCAACTGGAGAAAGACTCACACTGGGTGATGGGCGGTTTTGAAGGCACGGGATTCCTGAGCAATGAAGCATGCACCAGTCCAGGCAGCCAGTGGAGTGAATCGTCCTCAGGTAAATGTCGCTCAGAGAGGGACAAACCGTCTCTACATGCATGTGCAACGTGAGGCCTTGAGGAGAAATCTAGATGCGTTTCGAGAAGTATTTCTTACTTATCCAAGAATGAAAGCCTTAAAGTGAAATAAAGCAGGCTGGTCTCATCCAGCATTTGTAGCTGTTCCTATGAATTGGTAGATAACCCACGAAATTCTTCCATGTGTTTTCCACGTAATCTTGAATGCAAAAGCACAAACGGGGTGTGAAGTTGGTCCATATAACTGCGATCATCTTTCAACCAGGAGCCCGCTGTTAGTTTGTTAACGTTGATTTATTTGTCACGTAACTTGCAAACTTCAGTAATGGCATTTCTCAAGTTAATTCTAATTAAAAAAAACAATCTTTTGTTGCCTAAACCTAACTAGTTTCCTGTGAAGCAGAAAGTTTATTTTGAAGAGATTCTATAAGTGTAACGCTCTCACAATGAGGAGTTCTTATGACATCATTCTAACCACAGATGAGGTATTGTTGCATTAAAGTCAAGTCCTCATTGTTCTTTCAAAAGCTTCCAATAATGAATTATTAATGTGGTACTCTAGAGGTGTAGAGTATCGCACATGCAGGAGACATTAACAAAATTGATTCAGGATCAAAAACACTTGATTCTACATTTCCCATAGTGCTTTGTAAGTCCAACCGACCCTTAAGACAGCGAGGACGAATGCCACTTTCTGAATTGTTTTAGTGTGTTATAATATAATAATGTTCTTCTTCGCCATCCTGATCTTTAATTTTTCTCTCTTTTTGTTTTACAGTCGACGAGCTAGACGATATGCCGCAGTACACGGTTTTGGGCTCGGACACCCAGAATTCCACAGACGACATTTGGAAGAGCTTTTTCCATCAGGCGTTCTGAGAGATCTTCAGGACAGAAGGACAGGAGGGAGCCTTTTTTTGACACTTTTGGACTTTTTTTAAAAGAGCTCCTCCTGTCCACCACGTTCAAGACCCTGTCCTCTCAGTGGAGTCGACCGTTGACCGCGCGTCGCGCCCGTTGTTTGGCGCCCGGTAGTACGCGATCCGAAGATCTCCCTCTCGCCAACCCCGCTAAACCTTTTGTGTGAAGTTGTGAAGTGCTCTGCTGCGTTAGAGGAACTCGCACGCTGTTCATTTTCGATGTTTTTGGCTGGTTCAAGGCATTTTTGATGCTCAGTTTCTTTTGTTGTGAGGGTGGGTTGTAATAGCACAGGAGTTGTTTTTCGCTCAGGCAGGACATACACAGGATCATACGCATGATTACATCCGAGGTAGACAGTACTTACCTCAAAACGCAGATAGGCTACATAATCAGCACGCTAAACATTTGACAGCTACTCAACATTTAAAGTACAGCAATAGACATAATATCATTTTTTTTCTCCGTTTTAGAAAAACTTCTTAACTTCTGGTAAAAAGCTCTACTTCAACAATCTTACAGTTCTTTGCTTAAAGCAGTTGTAGCAAATTTATGTAAATAGTTGTTTATGTGTGTGTGTTTTTGTAAAATAAATGTGAATGAATATGACTCTTTGTTACGAGTTTTTAAATGCTCCGGTGAAGTAAAATAAATTTCTCTGACCTTACATAAGAGCCTCTGTCAAATTATCTTGGTCTAAATCATCACAGTATACTATACATATCAATATATATATATATAAATATATATATATATATATGTATGTACCATCTCATTTCAAGGGGGTTCTCAACAACAATATTAAACAAAAATGTATAAATATATAAATATGAAATAATGAGACAAACAAAATCAGGAGGTCATGCTCAAACAGAGCAGGATAATGGCTCATTCTGTCATAGGTTATAAAAAAGGCATTAACTTCAGTGATAACTTATGTTATAAAGTCATAAGACATAATTATAAAGTTGAACAGGTGGAAAGATGATATGGATCAAATATTTACAGGTAGATTATTCCAGTCAGAGGGAGCTTTACACAATAGTTTGATGCAGAGAAAATATAATTTTGTAAGTTTTAATAAAGCAGTAGTTGTAGAATAATTTAATCGAAAGCCAGATTGAAAAGGTGATAAATTATTTTACTTATTGAGATAATGTGAAAATTGTGAATAAATTTGTTTTTCAAGGTCAAGTATTATAACGTACATGTTTTTTTCATAATTAAATCCTTAAAAAAGCTACAAAAAAGGCATTTAAAATCACAAAAAGAAAATGATAACATCAAGGAGACAATTTTAGGATTAACTGTTGCGTGAGACTACTGGTGAATAGGGTAAACAAAATAAAAAATAGATATCACCATGAAACTTTCCCAAGTTGATACTGACATGGAGACGATAATCTTTTGTACTGCAAGTTTTCTGAAAATGTATTTTTAATCATGCAAATCAGGCATTTGGTTATTTTGACGTGCTAATGTGCATACACGTCAGGATCAAAATTCTTTTTTTATTTTGTTGACATATTAGAGTCAAAAGTTTTTGCAGAAGGAATTTTAAATATCTTTTTGTATCAATCCATAAATTAGAAAATACTGTCAACATCCATAAAAAAAAATCTAAAAGTTTTTAGTGCTAAAATGTTGTATAAATCAGGCAATGATATATAAATACATCCCTCCGTAAAATCCTTCAGAATATAGAGAGGAATGAAACTGTAAAGTTTGGTGTATGTAAAGCTACTGAAGTGGAGATTTATGGATCAGAGTCTGAAAAAAACTAATTTAGAGAAAACTTCTTTAAAGAAATGTTTTGTAATTTTCATTTTGAAGACAATACATGTGAATAGGGTAAAAGAAATTAAGAATAGATATCACCATGAAACTTCCTTATTTGATTACTCACATTAAGACAATTCTCTTTTGTATTACAAGTTTTCTGAAATGTTATGTTTTAATATGGAAATGAGGCATTATCTAATGGTAACTTTAGGTGAATTTAGGAGAAATCTGCTGATCAAATAGTGAAATAAACACCTGATTGTGTGTTTTAGGTGTTTTCTTTCCACTTCATGTGCCTTAGTGTCACTGCGTTCAATTACCGAATTACACCAAGATGTCTTTCAGCAACATTCAGATAAAAAGGCAAGCCCGATTTATGACTTTATACAATCAATAAAAGCCTGATGGATTAAACACTTCATTTTGCCAATCAAGTAGTTTGTGAACATCAGGGTGTCTGTAATTGCAACTTTAGCCTTTGTAAACAGCTAGTTTTGTAGCTACAGTGCATTCTGGTCTTCGATGTTATTGCCAGGTGTCTCCTCCTCATTTACAACCATCAGCGTACTTATTGACTGTCGGGGGAAAATGGCAAAGATGTGGAAAGAAGAGCTTACATTTTGATAAGGATGCACTTAAACTGCTTGTTTGTTTTTAAATTATTTATTTAGTTTTTTTGTCAAACAGGCAACAAATTATACAGACAAAAGTGTTAAACACCAAATATACAGACAGACTGAAAATGCATGAAACTGATATATATATATATATATTTATATATTTATTAACTCCAATGGGAGAAGTTTAGATTATGTCCGATTCTTTCACCTCAGAGTCACCAAAGAAAATATTGGATCCAATTTTTCCTCCATTCACAAGACATTCACAACACTTTGGGTTCATGTCAGGTCAAACATTCGATGTGATTTCTGAACATAAATAACCAATTTTGGTTCAGTTTATTATGTCTTAGTTCACTATCAAGTGCCTTAATAGTATTGGATTTAATTCTTTTTTTCTACTCTTTAAAATGTTTTAAATCTATGAAGCTATGAAGTTTTTTTGTTAGTTTATGAGCTCATGTACTGAGGTCAGTAAACTGACTGGGCAAACATGAGGAAAAACAGATGTGAAAGATTTCATAAATACTGACTTCAGACCAAATGTTTCACCGTCTGCCCATATTTTATTGCTGAATCCATATATTTGCATGATTCCCACAGTCTCTCCATCCTAGTTTCAGACATAGTTCCCTTACAGATGCTTTCTTCTTCCTTCTTCCTTCTTCTGCTGCAGAAGTAGAGGGCAACCGGATTGCTTTTGTTATCCTATCATAAAAAAGAAGAACAAAGAGTTTATGGTTCAACACATTTCTGGCTTTTCATATAGCAAACATTCAAATGTTTGGTGGCAGCTAAAATCAGCAATCATCTATTTTTTAGATTTGACACATTACGAATGCATTTAAACTGTGCACCAGATTTGATTGCATCTCTGAAGAGAGAAATAAAAGCTTATGGGAAATTGCAATTAAGTAAAAAACTAAATCCCTGAAACATTGGGTTAGGGTTAGTTATTGTTGCATTCAGTTTCTGTACGGAGCAAAATTACAACCCATAGAAACCACAAAAAGGAAATAACAGCATGAGGCGAGACGTGACAAGTGAGACTAGGAGAGACATGACACTTAACAACAGAGCAGAAGAAAACAAATGTTGGTGCCGTTTGTGTTAGCGAAGGTAAAGGGCAGACCATTGTATCGGGTTCCTGTGTGTGTGTGTGTGTGTGTGTGTGTGTGTGGTGTTGTGTGTGTGTGTGTGTGTGTGTGTGTGTGTGTGTGTGTGTGTGTGTGTGTGTGTGTGTGTGTGTGTTCCATTGTGGGGAGTGGTTCTAAAGAAGGAAAACGAGAGTGAAGGATTATTTCGTTTTTCCTGGCAGAAATAGTGAATGATGTCACATTTATATTTTGTTTTTATGTAATTGATTTTTAAAATGTTATCAAAAATATACTAGCATTTTAGTAAAAGATGCACGAGGCAGTGGTTACCTTCCTTTTCTCCCTTCTTCTTCAAAGACGTTTACCTTCTGCTTCAACCAACCAACAATTGTTGATTGTAAGTCAAGGACGATGCTTTCCTTTTGTTAAATATATTGTTGTTTATACTTTTTCATTTTAAAGTTACCTGAACGTTTTTTTAAGCCTTTTTTAAAATGATATATGAAAAAAAATGTGTATAAATGCAGGTTATTGTATAGATTAAATCGATGTTTTTTGTTGATAATTATCTTTGCAAGGAGGTTAACGCGATCGGTCAAATGTGTGCGCACGTCCGTGAGTGAGTGCGTGTGCATCGCTGTGTCTGTCCGCGACCAACCTCGCATTCTGCTATTGCCTGGTTCTTACTGCCATTGACGGCCTTACGACTCCTCACTCTAAACCGGCCTCCAGTTGGTAAAAGCGAACCAATAAACACACAGCTCACATTTATTGTTTTGGTGTGTTTGGCTAACCGCTAACAATAACACACACACACGTACTGCTGAGTACCTCGCTGCAATTTAGCCGCTCCAGTGATGAGTTTAATTAAATTTTTTGGCAAAGTAGTATGAAATTGTAAATGGACTGGCGTTTAAAAAGCGCCTTTCTAGTCTTCCAACCACTCAAAGGAAGAGCTTTGAGTGGTTATTATATTATTATTATTATATATCTTGTTATCATTCACCCATTTACACATGCATTCGTACACTAATGGCAGAGATCATGCAGACCTGCACACCAGGAGCAACTTAAGGTCTTGCTCAAGGAAACATCGACATGGACTAGACCCAGGGATTGAACCAGCAACCATCCAATTGGGAGAAGATAGGCTCTTCACAGCCATATTTTTTGACTTTGAGCTGATAGGCTGCATACATCACCGCTTGTTTTTGAGTTTGAGTGAACGCCTTACAGCCCATTGGTGTCTAAACGGGGGTTCAGCCAGTTGTTGGTTGTTTTGATAAGATCACACAATAAAGCAGGTGATGTTGCTGACACACCTGGCAGAGATCACCTTTCTAGATGGTTTTATTGTCCCGTTTTACACTGACAAACACACAACTGAATCTGGACAACAGAATCCTTAAATCCAGTTGTTGTTGTTGTTGTTCAGGGAGCAGCAAAGGCAGGAAGGACCCAAATGGAGACGGGCAGATACAAAGAAAGTACTTTCATTGAACAAAAAGCAGCAGTGTTACGGGCGAGCAAACCTCAATGTGAAGATGAAGGACGAACCAACAAAGAATAAAAGGACCTGAGGTGGTTTAAATAGTGACGGACTAACAAAGGGAGTGAGAACAGGGGAGCAGGTGGTGAGGTGAGTGAGGGACAGGTGCAGGACAGACAATGAAAAAGGCGGGAAAACTCACGAAAACAGGAAGTAAAACCAAGCACGACACATTAGAAGTAGACTTCAAAATAAAACTAAAGAAATACCCCAAGCCCATGGCTGTGTTTGAAATCACACACATTGGACACTATGTCGTCCAATATATAGAGAGTTTAATGTTTAGTGAGAATTATTGTACCCTATATAGTATCCCACAATGCATTGTGAAAAGCAGTGGGCAACAGATGGCCAATAACCGAGCAATGTATACAATAATGTATTTAGCCAAAGGAAAAATGTCAGACAACAGAGGAGAGAGAGCAACTCAACAGAGACTAATCAATGAAATATGTCCTAAATGAATATATTCAATGTTGGAAGAGAAGCTCATCACAACACAAACAATGTACTTTGCATTTATTATTTGGGAATCCACGCATATTATCTCCTAAATTCACAACGGCAGCACATACGGTTTTACTCCATCCGTTTTTTACCTTTCACAATAAAAGCTCTAAACATACAGTATATGATGCATCACTGCCTAGAAAGGGAACTTAAATTCACTTGGAGCATTTGGCTGAAAGGTAACTCAACAAAAAGAGTTTGGAATATGTGTTTATTACAAAACCGCATGTCTGTATTTATAATTAATGGTACACAAACCAAAATTGATCTTAAGTAATCATTAATGACGTAATTAACGGAGAGATTAAGAGATTTTTCATTTTCCTGATGAGCTTCAAAGTAGGCAAGTGGTGAATGTCTAAATTTCAAGTTTAATTTAACTTTTATTTCAACCATGAATCTTCATTAATACTTATTTTCTTCAGGGTCATAACAAAAAAACTAAAATAAATAGCATATAATGGAGTAAAGAGATGAAAATAATATAAATATTTAGCTGAGGTGACTAACTATGTGTGTGTCATAGTCAATATTCAATATCCAAGTCAATATTTTGTTGGTGATACTCTCTGTGTGCTGCAGTTCTTTAGAAATGCATGAATCACTTAAAACTATTTGGGCTTTAAAATCGTGAATCATCAGGTTTGAACGCTTGTTACTTTGCAGGTTTGTACCAGTCATATGATTTAATTATAATTTGATCAACTCTATCAACAGGTTTCTTTTGTCTATGGTCTGTGTTTGTTTTCTGAAGGGCAATAAATCTGCTGCAGCAGCATAGTTTGTTCACGTCATTAAGGCCAGCGAAGGAGGAAGTAGGGGAAAAAAAAAACACCTAGGAAGTGCCTTAGCTGTCAAAAAATACCTGTAAGGTTTTATTAAGAAAAGGTTGACAATGTCCGCATACCACACAACCGTAGTGACTGATGGATTAACACCGGTTTAGTGAGCTCTTATCTGTATTTTTAACCCCATATTCAAACCAAATGGAAATATTCTGGATGTTTTAGGCAACATATTCCAGTCAGTGTTAACATTTCTCACCACAACATAATTGAGCAATTATATGGATATTTTTCCTTGTCTCCTTATTTCTCATGTGTCCTCAATATGGATTTCAGAGCGTTCTACTGCCTCAATGAGGCTCAAAAAATAGAGACGGCAGCTAGCAGCTAACAGTGCTAACAGCGCATACAGTGTAAACGACGGCAACATTGCACTTCCCGTTCTTTGCACTCGAAGTCAATGGTTTTTTAAATGTTATTTGTTTTTATATGTCTGAAATAATGTCTGTGGTTAACACAAGCTTAGGAGAATTTATTAAATTTTGCTCTAGGACATAAAATACTCGAGTAAATACCCCTCTGTTGAAGACTTTGAGTAGGTGATTTATAGCTTAAACGTTAGCTTTCTTACTTCTGCCGATTGCATTCACGTTTCAAACATCTCTAAAGGGGTGCTCATTCATAAACCTTTGTTTGCCACATAACATATTTTCTGCAATAATCAAGAATCCCATTTGCTTTTTGTCAAGGAAACCAGTGCGACGATGACTTTTGAGGTTGTCCTACAGAAACACTAAAAAGCATGCACAGCTTTCCTGCTAAACAAAAGCACATAGAAACTTAAAGGTAGAATAAACTTTTGTTCGGGACTATTTTTACAAATTGGCAATATTATGTAGTTATTTTGGCATTCTTTTGATCCGTTTATTGCAATTGAATTACAGCAAAAAAATAAAATTGGGTTCATACAGCTGTAGTAAACCAACACTAAATACAGTCTGGTGAAATTCACAGAGTGCCTCTGGATGATGATTATGAACCTGGACAAGAAGGCATTTAGTTACACAGGACTTCTATGACTTCCACAACAAGCATAAAGCAGAAATACTGCTTATTTCAGCCATGATGGATGAAACTTGCGAGTGACCTTGCGATCACACTTTTTGTCTTGGACACGGCATTATCCTTTAAAATGCATGAGAGGCTAAAAAATAATATGGTGGTAACCATGAATGAAGTGCCAAGATAATCTCTCAGAAAAAGGTGTTGCGAGATATCAAAAACCACAAAGCCAAAAAGGGTTCCTCCCTGCGCCTGGCATTTATGAGATGGCAGCGAAAGCCCCTAGAATGTAAGTGTGTGTGTGTGTGTGTGTGTGTGTGTGTGTGTGTGTGTGTGTGTGTGTGTGGGGGGGGGGGGGTGCATTGAATGGGGAAACATAGAGATATATCTCTGGTGCTTTCCATCTGGTGAGAGTAAACATGCGCTCATCTTTACACTGACTAACCATACACTGAAGATCAGCAGGCCGAGTTTGTTTTATAGTTGTGCAACGACAGAAGTGTACATGAAGCTGTCACTCTCACACACACACACACACACACACACACACACACACACACACACTGCAAAGTTACCAGTGTGGTAAAATCAAGCCGGCTTGGTTTTCCCCCAGGTTTTCACTAGTGTGACACTGACAGATATCGTTTGAAATCCAACACTGTGGTTAATTCTTTAATTGTGCAGCAAAAGTACTGCGATCAGGAATTCAATGCTGTTAATCCTAAACTACATAATGTGTACTTTTGGGTGAAATAACATTTACTGGTGTTTGTTTTTCCAAATCTACAACAAATGTGGGCTGCACGGTGGTGTAGTGGTTAGCACTGTCGCCTCACAGCAAGAGGGGCCCGGGTTCAATTCCTTCTGTGTGGAGTTTGCGTGTTCTCCCCGTGTCAGCGTGTGTTCTCTCCGGGTTCTCCGGAGTTAGGTTACAGGTTCAGATGACTCTGAAATTGCCCGTAGGGTGTGAATGTGAGCGTGAGTGGTTGTCTGTCTCTATATGTCTGCCCTGTGATAGGCTGGCGACCAGGGTGTACCCTGCCTTCGCCCATTGGGATTGGCTCCAGCACCCCCGTGACCCTTAACTGGATAAGCGGTAATGGAAGATGGATGGACAACAAATGTGTCCTTGGAGATAAGTCAAATGTTTTCCTTTTTGTAAAATGTGTTTTTTAAAAACCTAAACGAGGAAACTGAAGCCAGAATAGATTAAAATGTTTCCTGGCTTTAAAAAAAGAGATTATTAATTGGCAGAATTTAAACTCTGTACCATGGCAGTTCGTGAAATTGTCCAAAATGCAATCTATTTGTTTCATGTACAAGGACACAGTGTGTTTTTCGTGTCGCTCAGGATGAAACTAATCGGAACGGAAAGTCAATTGGGAGCCTTAATCGTGACGGACACACATTAAATGCATCAAGCTGACTAACAGTCAGAGCAAATTTCATATATTTTAATATCCAAAAAGATGACTATTGGTAGACGGGAGGGGAAGTGGACGGGTCCAATAAACATGACTTTAAACCAAAAGACTTGAGTTCGAAACTGCATTGCGGTTTTCTGGTCGTGGTTAAACCTAACTTTGTTTTTTCTCTAACAAACTACCGTTACAATGTGTTCTAATATTTCTCTACCGTCAGAGATAGAAAGCTGCATAGAAGAACTTATCACCATGAAAGTTTTTTCCACCCCAATATCATAACTTGACGTAACTTTTAGTGGATAAAAAGATTGTGATCGTTTTTTGTTTTTTTAAGTGGCATATAATCAAATAATAAAAAATATATTACATAGGTTCTGAATGAAATGTGTTCATAGTAGCCTATGTTAATCTCTTTGCTTTTGGATGAACAGTCCTGGCAAAAAATAAAAAAGCAAAAACACACATTTGATTTAAAGCTACAGATGATCATATCAACAATATGACACCTGTGGGTAAAATGTAGCATTGTATTGCAGCTAGATTAGCAATTGCGATGTAATTTGTTTCCCCCAAACTTGACACCTCTGACAGGAAGTGGAATCATTCACAATGATTCCACTTCCCAGCCACCAGCTTTCATCTCACAGCCACAGACTGTCAGTTACAGTCCAGGTACAGCAAAAAATAAACATGTTCTGAATATGTCCACACACAGAACAAACGTGTTATAAACCACCCAACCAAATCAGAATGATAAAAAATGATCAGGGAATATAAATTAGGATTCAAAATCGTGACGCAATAAGCAGTACGCTGGGGTCCTCTGAGGGCTCAGGAAACAATCGTGTGTGACGGTTGATGACATATGTGTTAGTTTATACAACATGTTGGCCGACTCACTTCTGTGTGTGGTGGAAATGAAATGTATTCATTACCCTGTGAGAAATAACCGTGATGAGAAAACACCCAAATGTCTTTAAGAAATGTATTGAACAGACACTTAGAATAATTCAGCTGAATGGATAGAGCTCCTTCCCCACGGATGGTTCAGAGCTCTAACCCCGGTTAAAGAGTTTAGCAGAGTATATATATATGTTTCACATGTTTTGTCATTATACTGTGGCTCAGGATGTAAACGATGATGTTGTGATTGTAAATAAAATAAAATAAATTAATTAAAATTCATTTTGTTCCACAATTCTGGACCCCGATTGGCCAAATGAGATTCAAATGAGTGTGTCCAACGTTTACAATAATCATCTGGTTTAACAATACATAGCTTTGCACTCTTGATAAATGAAGACTAGCTACTAAACACTACTGATTTATTACAATGCTGGAGTATAACTTATTGTATACTTCTACTCCACTTACCCCAAGTACATAAAGTAGTTTAAATTAGGTCCACTTTAAGCGGCTACAGCATTTAAAGGCTACTAATAATGCATCATAAATTAAATTATATCATATACCTTATACTCGATAAACGTGAAATGATAAGTTTGATACTTTTGATACATTTTGCTTCCGTACTTTTACTTTTTTTGAATGCACAACTTAAATGGATTATTGCAGCTCTAACCAGAGTATCAGATCTGAATATTTTTTCCACCGCAGCCCTTATTAAATAAAATATAAATAGACGGACAAAACAAATATGGGTGTACCATTAATCTGTCCATCAATTATCAACAACATTCCTGGTTTAATTAATATGAATCCTTCTTATGGAGGAACGAGCCACACGGAACTCCAGACAATGAACCGCGGGAGGTGGATTTTCAGGTTTGGAGTTTCCCAAACAGCGTTGAACATACAGTACATACCAACTCATATTAGAAGAATTCACACATGGATAATAGCAGATGGTTGCACGAGCACTAAAGCAGTAATGATAAACGTTTCCGTGCATAGCAATTATACAATAATTTGCTTTGAAACTATTTTATTCAAAATTGTAGGTCAAGTTTAGTTTATCTGATCGTTTAAATCAAAACTGGGGGAGACCAGAGAACAATATTTATATTGTTTTTGTTAAATGTTCCTTTCTATGTGCTATCAATAAAAGACAAAGAAGGACAGAGGCGTGGCTGTCAATTGGATTAAAAGTGAAGAGGAAGAAGTTGAAGGGAAAAACTGCTCTTCGGTCTGCATGCAAATTTGCATTACTCTGCGCTGCATGCTGCTATTGTTGCTTTAAAACTTTCCCTGGATAGACAGAGGTAAAAAAAATGGAAATTTCATCAACCTCTGCAAAGTCTTAAAGTCTTAAATATACAAGATATTCTTTGAGATTAAAACGGAAATTTTAGGAGAACAAACTCACAATTTGTGCCTACAACACTAAACACCAATCGTTGAGAAGACGTAAATCAGAATTAACTGCGTTATCATAGTTACACACGGACCAACTGCCATTGTGTAAATGTTAAAGTGAATTGAGCGATCTGGATCCTTCACAAAATAACACAATTTTTCATTACAAATTGTTTTCCCCTTTTATAATCTCGCAAATTTGTGATTTTTTTCTGGTAAATATGCCACTCAATTCTCAGAGAGTAATAAAATTGAGTTTTTTTCTCATAAATTTACTACTTTTATCTCTGAGTTTTTCAGGGAATATAAACCCCCTCCCCCAAAATCTGTAATTATCTTTTTTTTTGTTATACCTACAGTAGGATTTATATGCCGTTGTAGGATTGACGCAACTTTAAAACCTAAAAGTCACTCTGCTTATAATTCAGAAACACTTTTAATGTGATCTAAGATCTTGTGATGCAGGCTAAAACGAGAGAGAGAGAGAGAGAGAGAGAGAGAGAGAGAGAGAGAGAGAGAGAGAGAGAGAGAGAGAGATATGATTTTACTGCAGTGAGCCACTGTTGAGTCACAATGAAACTAATACATAACTGCTAAAAGGAGTTTAGTTTGGGTGTTTTTTTGGGATGCAGGGTTGGATAAGTACCAACAGTGGCTCACAAACACCAAAACTAAACTCCTTTTAACAGTTATGCATTAGTTTCATTGTGACTCAACAGTGGCTCGCTGCAGTCAAATCATAGTCGTACACCAAGAAGCTAGATCATCATATGATTTTAAGATGTAGAACAAAAACTAGGTTGAGGATTTAAAGGTTTGTGGTTAACTTCCCATTTTGAGATTTGGTTTCCTGTATATCATGTGAAACTAATCATTTACGACATCAGACGTGATTATCCACCGCGGCTAACAGCAGCTGAGCTAAAGCCACAGTCTCCTCCTGCGTCTCAGAACAGTAGCAACGTCCGGGCGGAAGTCGTCAACTTTCTGAGACGGCTGAGAACAATGGCAGGAAGCAGAATGCAGAACTCGGCCACTTGGAGTTCTTATCGCAGTTATCCATGCGATAATCTGACGCTAAAAAAAACGGGTTTCTTAAAGTCAGATTTATGTCATTGCGCTGTTTGAGGGCTGCCGTCATTCATAATCCCTTTATTTTTTTACCAGATCACTAAATGTCAAGGTGTAAACTATCTACTAAATGGCACATTTCCAATATTTCCATTTGTCTTTATTGCACATTTTAGGCTTTTTCATGTCATTTAAAGCCACGTCACTATCCTGAATCTGTAGATGTGAATCTGTATGCAGCGCATAGCGGCGGTCGTGGGCTAATCAGTGGGACATGCTCACATGCTCTAACATGCCTCTCACATTTTATACTACTTCACTATTCATGCAGATGCCTTTATATTGCATTCAGTACAGACTGCATGGCTTACAAATTACACGTGAAAAGCAATAAATTGTCTTGTCAGTTTTACTACAATTACACGACTTAATACACTGATACCAACTGATGTACACTAATAACTGATTCATTGATCTAGTCATGATTTATCAACAGTGTCACTCTGGTATCTGCTGTCATGTAAGGACTTGAGCTGAGGAGAAGGTGGAGCTGGTTGAGACGGATATAATTGATGCATATTTGCAGACTTGTGTTTGTGTGTGAGTATTTGTGGGTGTGTGTCTGATACAGATAGGGAGGGAGGGAGGGAGGAAGGAAACTGTTTGATAGAGAGAGAGAGAGAGAGAGAGAGAGAGAGACTAGTTGATAATTAGTCTGCTGATTTACTGGAAACACCAGAGCCGTCATCAGTTATTGTGGGATATTGTGTGCCCATTTATAGATTAAAGTGATGTTTAACTTTTTATTATAGGATAGTAGGATATAAAAGAGTGTGGTTTTTGAGATCTTTACAATTCACAGTTAAAAAGTATTTAAAAACAGTGCTGTCTGCCTCTGATAAGGATCTTGTTTAGTAACCACAGCAACTGTAAATCAAAGCAACCTGCCGTTCATTAATCTATTTGTGCATTATTTCTTTCTTAGATTTTTGGTTTTGGAAATTGAAAAAAGGGGGAGAGCTTTGGGACACGGATTAACTAGAATCCAACGGGGTCGAATAAAGATGAACCCTAAAAAAAACAACTTTTCCTATGTGATACAAATTGGATGTTTGGGACAGTGCATATAAATAATATATACTAAAAATATGCTAGAAAGGCAAATAAGACAACACAAAACACCTTTGCGTTCTCATTTTCACAACTAGAAAATAAACGGGAGTAGAACCGCCATTCACATTCAAATCAACATAGCAGAATGATCAGCGCGGCGGCCATTTTTATTTATACTGTTGCCACTGTAACCCTTGTAGCAGGCTAACTTCCATATAAAGTAAACCGACTTATGGCTAGTCACGTACTCACTGAGGTTTTGCAGTAACGAATGAAAGTCAGTCATTTAAAAACTTGTTGAAAATGAGAGAAAAAGTAAAATATCCTGGAAAATACTTTCAATATTCTCCTAATTTCCATTTAGCTGAGAAAGAACCACTAGTCTCTCTATCAGAGCTCCACAAAACGGACACCATTGCCATCTGAAAGGGCTAAATTATCTTCAAGATCATAAAGTTCAAATGAGTTTGTTTTTATGAACCCACCCTAAAGTCACGTAGCATGGTAGCACATAAAGGTTGACTTTACATAACGCTGCTTTCTTCCGTACTTCTTTAAACTGTTTAAACTGTAGCACCTGCTCTCCAGTTCCCACTCAGTTTAACACTGTTAGCTCCATCAGCACTTCCACCATTGTTTTCCCTGTTAGCGCGGTTAGCTTCTAGCCGCCGGCTCAGTCAACCCAAATGCTCCCAATCTTGGATCTTGCACCTTTAAGCTTTCTTGTGACGTGTATTCCTGTTATATATTTTACTTAGATGACGTAAAGCCCAACCTTGATGATTATACCAAACCTAACGAAGTGGTGTTGTTGCCTAAACATAACCACGACTGAAAGGGACTAATAGTTTGCATGGTTAGCGCCGTTGAGGGGCAATCAAAATGCTCCCAATCTAGGATTTTGCACCTTTAATGTAAAATGGACCATAAACATGATATGAAATGTTTAAATAATTTGAATAAACAAGATGGCGACATCCAAAATGCCCGCATCAACTTCTTGTATACAGTTTTTGTGTTGGACAGAGACCTAATTCATGCAAAACTTAATGTTTAATGTAATCAAATTCAGTTTGCCTGTGTTCGTGTGTGCAGGTGAGTTTAGTGTAGTTGTTGGCTACAACCGTAATGTGTTATATTCATTTTAAATATTATTGTGTACTTTTTTTATTTGGCAACATTATCTTTTATAAGACTTAAATGCCAATAAAACTTCATTTAGTTGAAGTCAATTGAAAGACAGAGAGACATTAAGTCAGCTGACTTTCTGGAAAGAGAGAAAAAGGTTGCCAAACGGTTAGATGTCTGGGTTTGTCTTGGTGAGTTACCCTGTTTGATGGCACCGTGCCATCCCGCCAATGTATCCACCCACTCTGCATGGGTGTGTGTGTGTGTGTGTGTGTGTGTGTGTGTGTGTGTGTGTGTGTGTGTGTGTGTGTGTGTGTGTGTGGGAGGGGGAGGGTTATTAAGGGTGTATCCGTGCATGGGAGAGAGAGAACGAGAGAAGGAAGAAGGCAGTTTACAAGAGTCGGCTGATTTACTGGAAAGACCAGAACTCACTCTCTCTCTCTCTCTTACACACACTCCCACACACACTCCCACACACACACACACGGGTTTGGATGCCACACACTGGCACTGTGGGTAGCTCTCAATACAAAAACACCAAGTAGCAAAACAAACGGGTCAAACCAGGCAGCAGTTGGATCTAATCTGGCATCGGTCCCATGTGATTTCATATCATGGAAACCGTCCCACAAAGCAGGAACCCCCCCCCCCCAAAAGAAACCCATGTGGCGACGCTTCTTTTAAACATTATTCTCCAACTTGTTGAAACAACTTTCCTGAGGGTCTGAGAGTAGCTGAAAATATTCATATTTTTACACAGAAACTTAAAAAAACATCAATGCAGTCTGGCTTTTATGTAGTGTTTTATATTCATACATTGTTTTTTTATTATTGCTTATCATTAGGTCTAATTTTAAAGTGTCTAATGTGTTTTTATGCTATGGTTTTAGTTTTTATAT